>NC_054708.1:36632446-36782446 GCF_016097555.1 Gigantopelta aegis
CTGCTAAATGTAACAACAACATTGTGTAGTGTCTGGAGTTCTGTTGGTTGTGATATTTCCTTTGACGAGAGCAGTTCGTGTTGCTGTCAACTATAACTTGAATCCATGTGGTGATACAGTCGACTGGGTCGAGTGAAATGTTTAACTAGCGCTTTTCCTTTCTCGGCCAGACAGGGAGTTTAATTTATGTGCTCGTTCCCGCCGGGAAAATTGTTGCGACAGATTCGCGTGGCTGGATTAATTTCACCAATCATTTTTATTTTTTATGTCCGCCCGGCGGGTGTGTACATTGTGGCGAAATCTACCTGCACGCGCCCAACAAAGAGAAAAATCACGTGATCATTCCAGATTTGGTCTGTCATTTTTTGCTTTTGACAGATTGGCATGGTTGAGGGATCAAATGGTCTTTGTTATCAGAAGCCCATATGGGCAAGATTTGTTAGTGATATTTAAAAAAATATACAAAAAAGGACATACTGTTACGTTAATGATGGATTGTTTGTTTGACATTTCGCACGAACAAAGAAAGACACACAGGTAAACAATGGCTATTTCTATATCATTGTTTAGTATCAGTTGATGGAATAAAGGAACCTCATAAAACGCTGGTTGTATAAAAAAAAGATGACTATTTTCGTTATCTTTCACAAACACCCCACACACAGACAGGTGAAAAGTATTTTATTTGCAACAATATTTGTCTAAAATTGAATTAATTAACTACTGATAAATAATATACCTGAGTTTATTATATACCCATTTAATCCTGTTACACATTAAAGGACACGTTTTTCACCCATTAAACAGAAGACGGTTTTTGTGTGTGTGTTTCTTTACTCTTAATGAAGTCGCTGCGATGGCGTTCTGTCGCCGCTGAGCAGTCCAAACAGGGATGCTATAGAACATATTACTTACATAGACTATAACAATCCAGATAGGGATGCTATAGAACATATTACTTACATAGACTATAACAATCCAGACAGGGATGCTATAGAACATATTACTTAAATAGACTATAACAATCCAGACAGGGATGCTATAGAACATATTACTTACATAGACTATAACAATCAAGACAGGGATGCTATAGAACATATTACTTACATAGACTATAACAATCTAGATAGGGATGCTATAGAACATATTACTTACATAGACTATAACAATCCTATTTTAAAATAGGTTTTATAACATGACGCTGACTCGTCTTCTCGAGTCGGACTCGATTTTGAGTAATGACTTGTAAAATAAATGGCATTAAAGGGACATTCCTGAGTTTGCTGCAGTTTTAAAGATGTTATCGACTAACACAGACTTTTTAACGATTGTAATTATACATCAAATATATTTTTTTGGCATAAAATATTAGTGGTTGTATATTAAACGTGTTTCTGATCGTTCTGATATTTGTACTAGGTTAAATTTCATTTTATTTCCTAAAATATATTTTTGTCGTATGTACGAAATTATTTGAAGACAAAATTCAGTTTCGGCTTCTTATAAATATTAAGACGACCAGAAACACATAGAATATACAGACACTGATATTCTAAACACGAAAATAAATTTAATATGTAAGTTTAATCATAGAAATATTTTATTAGTCAGAAGCATCTTACAATGCAGCAAACTCAGGAATGTCTCTTTAAATGAACAAGACTAATATTTTAAGTTTACATGTATATTCTGAAAACAAAAAGACAAAAAACAAAAACAAACAAAAATACCCACCACCACCTCCAAAACATTAGTTCAGTGGACAGTTTCCATTTGACATGCAAGTCATCACCATGGCAGTCGAAAATTAAATAAATAAATATTTATTTATTAAGTTCATTTATGTTTATTTGACATGTCTCAAGCATAACTGAAGTGAAACAAAATATTTTAAAAATAATTAAATATTTATAAAATGAAGCTGTCATTTTTTCATGGAATCAAATTTTACAAAATAAAACTAATATTCTGTACTTGATAACTAATTCCTTTTAAAATCTCTTCTACATGTTATACAACATGTTAATGATACACCATGATATCAAACACTGCATATAAAAAGAGATGGAGACGCAAATTCGAAGGGTACTGTTCCTCAGCGATTTATAATGTGTGAATCGTCAGATCAGGTCATACGGTTTAACGTGCACATTCAGAACGAGCTGTTGTAGCGCACGCCTGCCATGGGCGCATGTGTCGACTTTCACCGGCTCCTTCGTCCAGGACAGGAAAGGGGTTGGGGTGGGAGAGTGGACCGCTCGCGCGGGGCTATTTTTGGCGCTATTGAATTTTGAAATGTACCGTAGGATTGAAGTAATTTGCGCAATTTCGTGAACTATGTTTTGGAACGGTTCATCGACAGTAATTTAGGAGCTATTTTAGTGATTTGACTTAGTTGGCCGAATTATACCTAGTTCTGTATCATCTAAGAATGGGCCTTTAAATTAATGACAAACAAGAAAGGAGACGCAACTCTAAATATGCTTGATAATAAATTATAATTTAATTATACATTATTCAATAATATAATAATTTAACATTGACTATATCAATTTAAAAAGATTTTATCTAATTAATTAGAACTTTTCAGTGTCATCGGCAATGGGAATTGATTTGTATACAAGAGTTCAAACAAGTGAGATAGCCGATATTTCATTCCTGGTAAATAAATATCTTATTTTTGTGTTAACCGGATTAACATAACAAAAGCAATTTATATATATATATATATATATATATATATATATATATATATATATATATATATATATATATATATATATATATATATATATATGAGTATGTATAGTTTGTCTTTTTTAGCATTGATTTTTAGTTCTATTTGTTAAAATGGTTTATACTTACATTGTAAGTACAGTACAAGTATAGTATATATAAGTGTGTACTAGCTCGGTGGTCTCATTCTGCAGTGACAATTCGTAGAGAGATTTATTTTTACTGGTATAGACCCAGTGGTCTTAGTGGAGAGAAAATAGGATTAGGATAATTATGGGAAGACTGCCATGTTGAGCTCTTAAGCAGATCACGCAAGAGACTGAATCATAGAAAAAATATTAAATCGATACATTCCCTGAGATACACGAGTGGGAAACACCGTTTTCTTCCATTCCCACGCTTACAAGTACAGAGTATATAATAATTAGTCAGTTTTAACAAAACGTTTTGGAGCATATTTTCTTAAAACTTCCGCCTACATTGTTCTTCGAAAATTCGACTAATTAACGAATATTATAATAATTATTATACACGCGAAATTCCATCACAGGTAGAATTAATATTTTTATACAATGTAGGTATTACGTATTGTATGATCGGTGTTTGAATTTTATGCCTTTTACGACACAATCATGTTAAAGCTGAAATCGTGTTGGCAAACAAAACGGAGTTCGTATTGCAGAGTAAATTCGTAGTTAAAAACAAACGTCAGTTGGTTATAAAATAATGAGTAATTCACGAACATTGTTTTAGTTTAACAACACCACAAACTGTGGTATCCTGAGCAGGAATGAACAACAGTGAACTGGTAGAGCAGTCGCCTGAAGCGCGGTGGGTCGTAAGATCGGTCGTCCTCGGTGGACTTCACGTAATGGATTTCTTTCTACGTTTTGGTATGTTGGTCTGTGCGGTGACAGCAGCTGTTCTGTCATTCTACATCAGCCATATGTTAGACACCAAATTAAAATGTGTCTAGTTGTCGCTAAATAAATACGTTTTCTTCAGTCGGTAGGTATTAATGTTAAACGTACCGTCACTTTGAGTGAGGCTTTTCCTATTTTAGCTGCTTAAAAAAACGTGGTGACTGAAGCCAGGTTTTAAACCTTCTTCTTTTAGCGTTAGTCGGATTTAGCTGTCGCGAAGAGATGATGTGTACTACTGTGAGTTCGGATCGATTGTTTCTCAAGTACTGGCGCCTACCAAAACCACCCCATTTACGTCCGTAAACACAGTTCGGTTATTCACTAATTCCAGAGAAATGTGAAACGTTTTTACTTATGTAAGTGTTAGCAAAATAGCATTGCTCTGGCAACTATGATAAACATCTATATTGATTCAATTACTCTGGAATAAAATAGTCTAGAATAAAAAAACTAGTCAATATTAGTCACTTATTGTGACAGAGTACTGCTAGTTTTGGTTTAAGCCAAACAATCAATGGAGATTCTTAACAGTACACATAACCTCTTTGCGACTAAGGCTGGCTTCAGTCACTCGGGAAAGTAAGAAGGTTATTTTTTATATGCACCTTCCCACAGACAGCAAAGTACATACCACGGTCTTTGACCAGTTGTGGTGCATTGGTTGGAACGAGAAAAAAACAGTCACTTGAACGGATCCACCGAGGTGGTTCGATCTTGCGACGCATGCACCCCAAACAATGTTATTGAAAGCGTATACCGTTATTATACACATGGATTGTTGAATTATAGATGGGTTGTTGAATTATAGATGGATTGTTGAATTATTGATTATAAACTACTTCTGGTAAATGCCGGTTAGGATTGGTAACCGTGGCCTGTGAAATGCAGGTTGTACCACCTCACAAAGTCCAATCAGATTCACTTACGAAATACAGTTTTATCAGATTTTTTATATATATAAAAAATGAACTTAATAAATTATAACAGTATATGAACATTTCAAAAAAAAAAAAAAATCTTGTTTGTTTTTAGCGAAACCCTTCTTTTACATACTACCTATAAGCAAGCGTAAAGCTTGGACTACCCTGTCCAAATTCACCTGCACATTTCATACCCAGTTCACAAACGCGAAGACAGACTGCAGTTTTGAAGGGTTTCTAATATGTTCTTATCGGCAGTGGTTTCTTGTCTTTACAGACGATTCGGTACGAAGTGTGCTGGTTGTGAGAAGGGGATCCCGCCAACGGAAGTGGTGCGCCGAGCGCAGGACAACGTGTATCACTTAGACTGCTTCGCCTGCCTCATGTGTGCGCGCCAACTTAATACCGGCGATGAATTCTACTTGATGGAAGACCGGAAGCTGGTGTGTAAAAACGACTACGAGGCAGCAAAAGCAAGAGGAACTTCCGGTATGAATTTACTTAATTAACTTAAATAATTGTCAGTGTTCCAATAAAGCTCAAACATTTAATCTGCAAAATATGCTGAACTTTACTGCGAGATCCAGGTTGAATATTCTATTTCAAGTGATTCGTGAGCAGAATTTTAAGAATAAGGATATTTATATTTACAATTTGTGTTTTATTCTCACAATGAACAGAAACTTTGATTCGTTTCGCTATTTCCTAGTTATTAAGTAAAGTTAGGATATATTCTCTCCGCCTTTAAGATACTTCAAGTTATCTTTTAATCATCCCCTGATAAGAGAATAACAAAGCTTTAATTTTGGAGTCAGGTGAATTTGTACAATATTATACGATCACAAATGGATTTAAGCCCAAAACCTGTCTGTTAAAGAGAAATAGCACACAGAAGCAAATATTGATGACCAAGTAGGACTAAGACACTGGCGACTTCGTGTAACTAGCCTACTGATACCCAAGTATTTGCTTACAGACTACGACATGGATCCATCTAACAAGAGACCTCGCACGACCATAACGGCCAAACAACTGGAGGCTTTGAAACGCGCGTACAACGAGAGCCCGAAGCCGGCCCGCCACGTGCGAGAACAGCTGTCCGCAGAGACCGGACTGGACATGCGGGTCGTACAGGTGTGGTTCCAGAACCGCCGCGCCAAGGAGAAGAGACTCAAGAAGGACGCTGGACGGAATCGGTGGAACCCCTACTTCCGCCAGATCAAGCGAGAGGGAGACCCAGACAGCTCCCAGAGCGGCGACGACAGGTCCGACGATGGCTTGACAGACGGCTCGTTTCAAGGTAAGCAGGAAAAAACCGTTTGTTTTGTTTAACGACACCGATAGAGCACATCGGCTATTGGATGTTAAACATTTGGTAATTTTGACTTCTAGTCTTAGAGAGGAAACCCGATACATTTTTTTCATTAGTAGCAAGGGATATTTTATATGCACCATCTGATAGGCAGGATAGCACGTACCACGACCGTTGATATACAAGTCATGGCGCACTGGCTGGAGCGAGATGTAGGTAGGAATTTAAATAAAAACCCCACACTAGTTTTCACGGAATAGTTTATGAATGTCATTGTCATCGTCTCGAAAGCCGAGTCACCAACAACGTTGTGACGGTGACGGTGTCGACGTTTTGTATTTAAGACTACGGCACTTGTTTGCATTTATATGTATCTGCGCTGGATGATTAAAGCTTGGCCAAAAAACCTCCGTAACTTACAAGTATATACGTTACATTGAAGTTCGTTGGTCAAATAATAAAACGATGGTCGAGACATATTATTAGAGGATGATGCATATGTTGAAAATTATATTAGTTAAATAATACGACTGTCATTACATGTTGTTGAGGGTTGTACATGTTGAAAATGGTATTAGTCAGGAGTTTCACCTTTTAATTCCGAGATTTTAACAATAGGCTGAGTGATACGCTGAAATTGTATTCTATGAATCCTGTGGTTCAAGCCAACTCGTGTCCCATGAACACTATATATTGCACATTATGAGCGAGTTGGCAAAACCTGTTTTGGAGTTACACGTATTTACAATACTTAAATAACTGCATTTAAGAAAAACAGGCTGCGTAAATTCGGCTCATGGTTTTCGGTAATTCACAACTGATGAACATGCAGTGTAAAACCAGAGTCGAACCGTGCACAACACTTAAAACATGAACAGTTTTAGGTGTTGTGTACTATTGAAGATGGCCAAACGTAATACATAGATACTATGGCAGACGGGACCGAACCAGTCGAGTACGAGAGAAAACTGTACACAACATCCGTACTGCCATAGTATATACTAATAAACACCATTCTACTCACATAGCTTTGTGAACTGTAATCAAACTATTATTGCAATTTGGTGATATTTTAGTTTTATCATAATTAATAGTAGTGACTTTAACTGTGGTTCTACACCAAACTACTGGCATAGAGATAAATATTCTGTTTCAAATCATCATTATTTTAGAGCATGCATGTATTTGTCTGTCTGTCTATCCATCTATCTATATCTATCTATCTATATATCTATATATATATATATATACATACATGTATATATATATATATATATATATATATATATATATATATATATATATATATATATATATATATATATCTATTTAATTGACTAGTCAGTTTAAGACTACAACACGTGTCAATTGATAAAATAATAACGACTGCAGAGTAATTTGAAAACTGTTAAACTAACAAGTAAAGAGATGGTTGTAAAATTAGCAAGTGGAACTGAACTACATCACCTCCATGTTATTGCCGTAGCAGACTATAAATGATCTTCACTGACGATGGATGTTTATGTTTCAGGGAGTCTGGATGACCTGGATGGTCCAGTACATCCTGGTAGATTATCCGGCGACATCTACGGACCGAGTCAAGTTCTAGATCACGAGCCACCAATGGGACAGATATCTGTTGGGCCGTCTGCCTCACCTCCTATAGATACATGGGGTCATTTCAACAGTGGACTACCTTCAGGTGGCCAGTTCATGGGTCGACATTCACCCAACGTTCCTGCTACACATCCACAAATGCTGTCTCTCGACCCGCTTCCAATGGGCAACCCACACGTTTCGCGCATGCTTCCACAAGATATGAATGAAAATTCTTCAGGGTTCATTGATTATCCACCTGTGTCAAATCACAATCATGTTGAGGTGTACTGAGGTGGTTACAAGGGAAGTTCTATTACGACAATATTGAAATACGCCCTTACTCGTATTGCGTGGTGCTGTATTGAAGGTTGCTGGGTGGATCTGTAGACTAGTGTTCAGATCAGACTCCGCAAGCGAACCTAGATCATACTTCGGAGGTTCGGCTACCTGTGGCTTGTGAAACCACGAAGGAAGAATATCAGCGACCGTGCAGATTAGCACCACTACTAACACGTGTTGTCAAAGAAACGTGCACTGACATGTCAGGCTACAGTGTATGCCATTTCAACAAAGGGCGGTGAACGTAAAGCCACGATCTCTATTCTAGACTGTGTGATAAGAAACTACACCTTCGTGTACATGAATGGTAACGACACGACGAACATACACGTGTGAATAAACTGACATACTATGACGAAGTACTGGATTTATTGTTCCAATTCTGACTAATGTAAACGTGTATCGCGGTGTTACCAGCATTGGTATTCTTGTTAACACGAAGGGATCTCTTTAGACTTATAGCACTGTGTAGTAATAGGTGAGACATGATGTTAGTATCCATGGTTTGTGAAATTGTCAACATTCATCATTATTAACATGCTCCTCTCTACGTGTTCGAAGTAATCAACTGACTAGATAGTTCAACACCAATACATACACGTATAGCACTATCCGCAACCTGTTCTGAAGATATCCCCAACATGATGAACATTTGACGGTCATAATGGCAGAAACCCCGTTAGTGATCAGCAGCTGTATGCTTTACCACTATCGGGTACACGCGGGCAGTATCTGGTGTGATGATAAACACACCGACATTCATAATACGACTGGCCAAACGTAAACCGGCATTAAAGTCCTTTAGTGCAATGTCTTTAGTTGTGTACTTTGATGATGTACTATTTTGAAAAACAAAATGTAGAATACAGGTTTCAAAAGCCTACAGAGTAAGCATATTGCTGTATAGAGAAGAATACATGATTGGTACCATCAGATCCATTTACCGTACGGGATGTTTCAAAATATATATGTAACGAGCGAAAGCTACTCGAATAGCTTTTAGACACTAATTATAAGATACATGTATATGGTATTAAGCGCATTTTGACATGGTGTTCTATTTCTTACATATCATCAAAACGAGGCAGTATTTTTAGTAATCGTTCCAGTTGGCGGTTTTGGTTTGACGTGTAGGTTAAACCAAGGGAAACCCAATGAGAAGTCATTAAAATTGTTTCCCAATTTGTTTGGTATTTTCGTGTGATATTATCTCACTTGGTTATGGACGAATACGATACTGAACATATATATAGTTGCTTGTAACATAAACTCCCTTTCTTGATTTACAGAGAGGACAAACTCCAACTATTCTTGACGAATTGTATTTATTGTCGGTGTATCATGCCCTGCTTGATAATGCATATGCTGAGACGTAATTATAGAGTTCGCGTCTTTTGCGAGTTTTCGTTTTCAGGGTTGAATTTATACTGAATGAAAAAATAACAACAAATAAGCGTATCCCTCAATTTAATGTGTTTGCTTACTAAATCTGCATTAATTAATATATAGTTTAAATATTGCACATGGACAATCATAGTTTTTATGTTTCGAACTACAAAATAGAATAGTCATTCTTTTTTATTATTATTATCATATTATTATTATTATTATTATTATTATTATTATTATATTACTATCATTTATTATTATTATTATCATTATTATTATTATTTTGTGGATTTCATGTTATTGATAAATTTGGCTCTAGTCACAAGCATTTGTGATCAAAATGTATCTGGTGTTGAACATTTTGATCATTAGTATTATCAAGGCAGTGGAAATTTGAAATAAATTTAAGATTTACCCTTTCATTACTTTTAAACCCGTGCCCTTCTAGTACTAGGCTCTCTGTCCCGCGTTAGTCCGTTCGGCTGGTATCATAACTGACTTCTTGCTTGTCCGGTTTACAAGTCTAATTAATGCTGTAGAGACAAGCCAGAGTAATGCTGTAGAAACAGGATTGTGAACAATATAGTTACCTTGATTCATTGATTGCTTTCACCACGTACAACTTGATGAAACAAACTGATGTGTGTAGTGTAATAGGACTTTCCGTTTTCCTCTGATCTCATTTCAAGCCATGTTTCTGATCATTATACGACTGTAGTCAGACTGAAAATATTTGTTAAAACAAAGTTGTCATGTTATGTTATGTTATATTATATAGCTTTTTTTTATTTACAAGGACATGCATCCATAAATGCATTACCAAGTATTTATATTTTACTTTATGTTCGGTTTTGTGCAATACATAAAAAAGTCATAAAATACTCATTGTCAAGTTCATGGTATATTATTTACGTCATATTTTATTTCATTTACGTTATTGTTTTATTTTTGAGACCTATGTTTCTGGTGCAATATTGAATGTGCAGTTGTGCAATATGTGAATAAAACATTCCATATTAGTATCCTGTTTATGTTCTTGTTTAGACTTCCACAAAATAAAACACAGTAATGTATATCTATGTTTGCTATTGGACATGGCGCTGGAACAAAACCAACAGTTGTACGTTCATTTGTGTGTAACGGAAATTAACACACAAAAAAACAAACAACAACAAAATCTCCACTACACCCCCCCCCCCCCCAAACAAACAAACATTAAAAAAACCCCACCCAGTGAGAGTTGACAGAAAACAAAAGCGTGAAGAGAAAGAAAGAAAGAAATGTTTTATTTAACGACGCACTCAACACATTTTATTTACGGTTATATCGTCAGACATATGGTTAAAGACCACACAGTTTTTGAGAGGAAACCCGCTGTCGCCACTACATGGGCTAAACAAACAACAAAAAAATCTCCACTACACCCCCCCCCCCCCAAACAAACAAACATTAAAAAAAACCCACCCAGTGAGAGTTGACAGAAAACAAAAGCGTGAAGAGAAAGAAAGAAAGAAATGTTTTATTTAACGACGCACTCAACACATTTTATTTACGGTTATATCGTCAGACATATGGTTAAAGACCACACAGTTTTTGAGAGGAAACCCGCTGTCGCCTCTACATGGGCTACTCTTTCCGATTAGCAGCAAGGGATCTTTTATTTGCGCTTCCCACAGGCAGGATAGCACAAACCATAGCCTTTGTTGAACCAGTTATGGATCACTGGTCGGTGCAAGTGGTTTACACCTACCCAGTGAGCCTCGCGGAGCACTAATTCAGGGTTTGGAGTCGGTATCTGGATTAAAAATCCCATGCCTCGACTGGGATCCGAACCCATTTCCTACCAGCCTGTACACCGATGGCCTAACCACGACGCCACCGAGGCCGGTGAAGAGAATGAAGAAAGATGACGAAAGGAACATGACAGAGGAGAGCCAGTATAGTACGTACGATTGTTTAACCACTACACTACCAAGCTTCACGTCGATCATTGGTTATTCAAATCAAAACAGTTTATCCATGCCTATATGCATTTCGTTTTTAGCACGTCTCTCTCGAGCGGGATGTTTGAACAGTTCAGTTTGCCCAGTCCAAGATTTACATTCACTACACAATATAGAAATCTCCAAATAACATCCCATATATCTAGATAACATCTTAAATCTTCACTCAATCTTAGGAGTCATTGAAAAATATGAATTTCTTGGCGTTTTTTATTCTAAACGTTGGCAAGAACTCAAGAACCAGTCTGGGTCGTGACAGTTCTCTTATAAAGGATGAATCGTCATGAGTAGTGACAGTTCTCTTATAAAGGATGAATCGTCCTGAGTAGTGACAGTTCTCTTATAAAGGATGCATCGTCCTGAGTAGTGACAGTTCGGTTATACAGGATGAATCGTCCTGAGTAGTGACAGTTCTCTTATAAATAATGTATCGTCCTGGGTAGTGACAGTTCTCCAATAAAGGATATATCGCTCTAGATAATCACAGTTCTTCTATAAAGGATGAATCGTCCTGGTATATTGACAGTTCTATAAATGATGAATCGTCCTGGATAGTGACAGTTCTCCTATAAAGGATGTATCGTCCTGGGTAGTGACAGTTCTCCTATAAAGGAAGTATTGCTCTGGGTAGTAACAGTTCTCCTATAAAGGAAGTATTGCTCTGGGTAGTAACAGTTCTCCTATAAAGGAAGTATCGCTCTGGGTAGTGACAGTTCTCCTATAAAGGAAGTATCGCTCTGGGTAGTGACAGTTCTCCTATAAAGGAAGTATCGTCCTGGGTAGTGACAGTTCTCTTATAGGAAAGAAAGAAATGTTTCATTTAACGACGCACTCAACACATTTTATTTACGGTTATATGGCGTCAGACATATTGTTAAGGACCACACAGATATTGAGAGAGGAAACCCGCTGTTGCCACTTCATGGGCTACTCTTTTCGATTAGCAGCCAGGGATTTTTTATATGCACCATCTCTCTGACAGGGTGGTACATACCACGGCCTTTGATATACAAGTCGTAAAGGAAAGAAATGTTTTATTTAACGACGAACTCAACACATTTTATTTACGGATATATGGCGTCAGACATATAGTTAAGGACCACACAGATATTGAGAGAGAAACCCGCTGTCGCCACTTCATGGGCTACTCTTTTCGATTAACAGCAAGAGATCTTTTTTATTCACCATACCATAGACAAGGATAGCACATACCACAGCCTTTGACGTACCAGTCATGGTGCACTGGCTGGAGCGAGAAATAGCCCAATGGGCCCACTGACTGGGATCGATCCCAAACCGACCGCGCATCAAGCGAGCGCTTTACCATTGGGCTACGTCTCACCTCTTTCCTATAAATGATGAATCGTCCTGGGTAGTAACAGTTCTTCTATAAAGGATGTATCGTCCTGAGTAGTAACAGTTCTCCTATAAATGATGAATCGTCATGGGTAGTGACAGTTCTCCTATAAAGTTTGTATCGTCCTGGGTAGTGACAGTTCTCCTATGAATCATGAATCGTCATGGGTAGTGACAGTTCACCTATAAAGGATTATCGTCCAGGATAATTCAATTCAGTTCGTTTATTGCTTTAAGCTACAAGCTTATCAGCACAACATATTTACACAGTATATATAAACACACAGGAGAATTAAATTATTATATACAATGAATCACATGCTTTGATCTATCATATTAAGTAACAATACATTAAAATATATAAACCAAAATATATTAAATACGTACATGCATGGCAGTAATACATTCACAGTTATAACATATGCGTCTGAAAAGTAATAACTTTTATAATATTAGACAACAGTTGAGTGCCGTAACTTGTATGTTAAACAAATATACCAATATTAATTAAAGGATTAAAGGTAGTGACAGGATGAACCATCCTGGGTAGTGACAGTTCTATAAAGGATGAATCATCCTGGGTAGTGACAGTTCTCCTGTAAAGGATGAATCATCCTTGGCAGTGACAGTTCTCCTGTAAAGGATGAATCATCCTAGGTAGTGACAGTTCTCCTGTAAAGGATGAATCATCCTAGGTAGTGACAGTTCTCCTGTAAAGGATGAATCACCCTGGGTAGTGACGGTTCTCCTGTAAAGGATGAATCATCCTGGGTAGTGACAGTTCTGTAAAGGATGAATCACCCTGGGTAGTGACAGTTCTCCTGTAAAGGATGAATCACCCTGGGTAGTGACAGTTCTCCTGTAAAGCATGAATCATCCTGGGTAGTGACAGTTCTCCTATAAAGGATGAATCATCCTGGGTAGTGACAGTTCCCATATATACAAAACATCCTTTTCACTCTAGGTAGTGCATAGATATAGTTTTGAATACGGCTATATTTGGCAAACCGTTTATATTGTAAAACACAAAAAATGCTACTGTAAAACTAACTCAATAATAAAGTACGTATTTTGTTTTATCATATACTAGTATTGGCATAAAAAGCCCAAATCGAACAGCTGAAGCATATGTTTTGTTTGGGTGGTTTCAATGGTTTGGGTTTGTTTCGTTTTTTGTTTCTTTTTTTGACAGATTGCAGACGAGTGAATTTTCCATTACATATTTTAGAGTATTTATTGTCCTAAGTAATATTTAATTAAGTAAATATAATAAAATACATTTTCTGCAAGCACACTAATCTCAATATATTCTTTTACATGATGGACATATGTTTTTAAAGATAGCATTTTATTTCAATTTTTGAAGTTTAAATAATTTTCTAAAATGGATTTCCTGTTTAAAACCGACTCGAGTAAAATGAACCTTTTATAGTTGGCTTTAAAATGCTTAATAATGTATAGTGTTAAAACAGAGTATCAATAATGATAATATAATTAAGGCAGCCAGAGTTACAGTGGGAGTTGGAAATGCACTGGGAGCATATGGCAGGCGTCGTGCTCCGCCTCGTGTTATAGTGGATCGCGGGCAGGTAATGATGCAAAACGACACAATTACAAAACAATTATAAATAAAAAATAAACAAATAAAACAAAATAAAACGAAACTGCCGTGTGTACGGCAAAACGAAACGGACCGTTGCGTGGCACAATTACTGTCTAATTGGTGAGACGATGACTTCCCGAGGAGCGCGATGGTTTGATACATTGTGATTGTGTGGGGATTGTCAACACGGTCAGTAACACCGCTGAACCAGTGAGTGCGCGCGAGTTGCCAACAGAACAACGGGGAACAGTCGAAACACCGCCTTGTTCACCAATAACTTAAAGATTACTCTGTGATCACCGAGTTGTAATAAAAAGAAGTTTGTTTTGTATAACGACACCACTAGAACACACTGATTTAGTAACCATCTGCGATTGGATGATAAACATTTGGGGATCGATCCTAGACCGACCGCGCTTTACCACTGGGCTACGTCCCGCTCCCTAAGTTGTAATACACTCGTATAATAAATATACTTTAACAATTAAGATAAGTTAAAATATAATAATAATAATAATGATAATAATGATTATAATAATAATAATATATATCAATAGAGGTTATTACCAGAGTTGTTTTCGGTATCGTCAATATCATGGTACTTCTTTCCGAGACGCCAGAAGGGTTACAGTCTATGTTAAATACCCTTGAATATTACACCACAAAATGGGATCTAACCGTTAATACAAATAAAACGAAAATAGTAGTCTCTAGAAATGGGGGTAAACTTAAAGATAACGAGAAATGGGATTATGAGGGTCACCAGTTGGAGGTAGTAGACGAATTTAACTATCTTGGACTGTTACTAAGTTATAATGGTAAATTTAATCGGGCACAGAAAAGACTGGCAGAACAAGGACGTAAAGCACAATACTGGATCATGAATATTTGTAATAAGAACTATTTTAATATTGAAACGAAGTTAGCGGTATTTGATACCTATGTAAATAGTGTTCTTAATTATGGATCGGAAGTCTGGGGTTTTCACTCAGCACACGACACTGAGAAAGTGCATATACAATTTTGTAAACGTTCATTGGGTGTACATAATAGAACTTGTAATTGCTTTGTTTATAGAGAATTGGGACGATTTCCACTAGCTATTATAAGAAAGCTGAGAATGTTTAAATATTGGATAAACCTTGGTAGTACCAGTAATTGCATTCTAAAAGCTGTGTACGAGGAAATGTATGAGTATGGAGATATTTGGCTAACGAATATTAAGCAGATATTAGATACGCTTGGGCTAAGAAATCGACCCATACCCATATCATTTTTTATTACATAATTAAAGAAAGAATATTTGATCTATTTAAACAAAAATCCTACAGTTTAATAACAGCGTCGCCAAAAGGATCACTATATAAACACTTAATAAAGGAATATCAATTACAAACATATCTGACGAAGCCAATTGATTCACGTATTATAAAAGAAATAACGAAAATGAGAATTTGTGCACACAATCTAAATATTGAAGCTGGTAGGTACAAGAATATCGAGAGAACACAAAGAGTATGTACGTTATGTAATATTAATGAGATTGAGGATGAGTTTCATTTTATTCTTCAGTGTCCAAGATACGAAACTTTAAGAAATAGATTTATTAAGAAATACTACTCCAAGAACCCCAGTGCTTTTAAACTAATACAGCTATTGTCAACTACAAACAATAAGGAGATACATAACCTTGGCAAATACTTACTACAGGCGAACAAAATGAGGGATATGCTATTACTACAAACAACTTAATATATCTATATTTGTGTGACCCATATTGCCGATTGTTTATATATAGATATAGATGGATTGTTTTATCGGTATATGTGTATGTATTTATGTAAGTCATTCTCCACCATTGTTCCGCACTATTGTACATAATAGTGTATTTCATTGTTATAATGCTGATAAGTTGGAAAACTTAACGCAATAAAGAACTTGAAACTTAAAAATATCATATAATTCCATTTTATAATTAGTGTTTTGTAATAGGTGTCTGGATTGGTTAAAATGCTATCACGGGATCTAAACAACAACATTCATTCTTCCATGAACGTATAACAAATAAAAACAGAATGTTGTTATCAGAACTACTTTTTATCTATTATGTCAGCAACGGAATCCCGGAGGATTCCATCGTTTCTATTTTTATCCCAATATCATCTGCACTGTGAGTGACAGTGAAAATTCAGGCTTTAAACGACTCCCGCTTTGAACTGAGACACTTAATGTATATGACAGGCCACACAAACGAAGCTTCTATTAGAAGTTATAGCAGAGAATACTCAACAAATCAAAACAGAGACATGAGCGCAGCTCTGTCACATTTGACAAAAAAAAAAAATCGACAACTTACACGCGCGAAAACACATACGTCTTCATGTATAATTACGCGGCCTGTCCTTTCTGAGAATAATATCACACAATCACAAACTTTCTCTGAAATCCACACATACAGTAACACTGAAACCACTTTATCACTATTAAGTCAGTCTTCACATTCACTTTTCACTAATTCAACTTTTGACAACTGCAATTTTAATATAGTAATTGAGAAATTTTCTAAATAATTTGACGCTCTCCTTTATGTTAATTAGTTCAAAATTCGTACTCTAACCGCTTTGCAACAAATCTTCCATTTAAGTATATAGATCGTTCAATTCTTATTAATTATCGTTTGTTATTTTTGAGAATAAAAACCTGCGTTATTAGTTGATGTTCAGTTATTTTAAATTTTATAACTTTTTATCCACATTTGATTCAGAAAATTAAAATTTATAAAACCTTATGTAAATCATTATAATGAATCGGAGATTTGACGAAAAAAAAAACGAATTTAACTTTCCTCATTTCCTCATTTTTGTATTGATACAGTTGTAAATCATTCGATTGGGTTTTTCAATATAGTTTTGTATAATGGCAATATTAATGCATTTGGAATTATAAGAATTGAACGTTATATTTTTGACGTTCATGCGATGATAAACACCAAAACCGTTTTACACACTGTATGAATGGCGTAGCATAATACATTATTTTTATTCCTAATATATAATATTGACGATATCGAAACGCACGAGGTAAATAATCTTTTTATCATATAATCTCAAGCTTAATACAACGTGTTTTTTGCAAACTGTATACACGTTTAATTCAAGTCAGTCATTACCCAATATCCCCTGCGCGTGCTGTAACCTCACCGTGGTGCAGGGGTGTAACATTCTCTTTGAGAATGGCCAATACAGCACAAAATTGAAAATTTGAGTAAAAGTCAGTATCTGTGATATCAGTATTTTTGCATAGTTCTTTACATGTTTTTATTTAAATCTTGAATTTTTAGCTTGATGTTGATCATCACCTTATTTGTTTGCATTACCACAGTTTGACACCCAATAGCCGATGTATTTTTCGTGCTGGGGTGTCGTTAAACATTCATTCATACATATTCCATTACCCAATATTCAAATGGCGTAAGAATATGTGACGCGGTGTCTTTTTGAATGGAAATGATGTCAAACTCGAATGACGACATTTTGGATATACATACATAAAAATAAACTAGTGCCTAAAGTAACAGACCCTATTTTTTAAACACTGTCATATTTTTTAATATTAGAGCCGTTTATGATCACTGAAATCAAACATTATTTATGTTTTATTGTGTAGATTATCCATTTCCGTACAGCCGAAGTGTTTCTGGTCATCCTGGTGTTTTTAGTATTACAAAATGCATTTTTCATATTTTAAAAAACGCACGTGCGTCTGAGAAGTAACTGTTTTGGAGTCGACTTGTAGTCTATTTTTCACTCTAACTTTATCCAAATATGCTACAGGTTTGTAGATTAACTAAATTTAGTGTCCATTTTTACGAGTTTAAACTAGGGTCTGCTACTTTAACGTGTTTTTTTCTGAACGTTGGACAGCTTTCAGTGTAAAGTTGCTATTGAAATATTTTTGTTGGATGCACACGTCAATTATGGAGCGTCTCTGTCATATGTTAGTTTAAATTTCATTAAACGTAGTGCTTTGACCTCGATTAATTTCCATCTAATTTGCAAAGTTATCAAATTCTTAAAGTATATGATTTGAAAAATATCACACACTTTGATTACACTGGATATGCTAACTATTATACTTATATACTGTTCAAAATAAGTAAGAGATATTTGGCATGAAGCCTACTTGTAAAAACAAAACGTCGGTACAGTACCATGATCATGCCTGAGCCCAGACCTTTCCCCATCGAACACATGTGAGACATCACCAGGCGACGTCTGCGTCAAACTCGGCGGCATCCAGCAAACACTGGAATGGATCCCTAAGTACTGAATGGACGTTCAATTGGGAACAATCCTCGATGAACTCATGTTCCGAGATCCGCGCTGATTTCCCGCGCTATTAAACGTACTTCGCCCTCTTTTACCGAGAACATCATTGGCAACTATAGTTATCAATAATACACCATAACAATATGAAAATGTAAAATTGTGTAATAGAAGCCGTAGAATATTGAGTACTGTATCTCTGTACAAGACTGATTTAAAAAGAAGTTATGATAGAGTTGTGAGGGCATGCAGCCATGACTCCGCCTACAGATAAGAGATGGTAATTTATAACCACGATATATGGTTTCTTTCTGTCTGTACGAGGACAGCCACTTTATAGAGGACAACGCTAAAAACGGGGTTTTTTCTTCAGTTTTCATGAATGAATTGATGTCTTAATACTCACACGTGTGTGCGTAGAATAACATTTCAACCAAGACATTATTAGTATTTTACAGAAATATTGCTCAAATTATTTTGAGAGCTAAGTACATTTAATTCATTAACTTGGATTTTAACATTGCTGCCTATATGTGTCTTAGATTTTAACATTGCTACCTATATGTGTCTTGGATTCTAACATTGCTGCCTATATGTGTCTTGGATTTTAACATTGCTGCCTATATGTGTCTTGGATTTTAACATTGCTACCTATATGTGTCTTGGATTTTAACATTGCTGCATATATGTGTCTTGGATTTTAACATTGCTACCTATATGTGTCTTGGATTCTAACACTGCTGCCTATCTGTGTCTTGGATTCTAACACTGCTGCCTATCTATGTTTTGGATTATAACATTGCTGCCTATATGTGTCTATATATATATATATATATATATATATATATATATATATATATATATATATATATATATATATAGCGATGTGATGTTACATTAGGGACCGTACCGGAACACTAGGTCGATTAGTGTTGTTGTTGTTTTGTTGTTGTTTGTATTGTTTTTTGTTGTTTTTTTGTATACCAACATGCCTCTCTTTTAAGTGTGTTTACGTATCAATACGGAAAGCTCTTCACTTGATTATTTTAAATATACTTGAAAGACAAAACCGGTTACTGTTTGGTGTTAATAGTTTATTCGATACTAAGTGCGAGATTTGACGTCAGACGACTTCAGAAGTGTATTATTTTATGACTTATCATAATTCCAACGTCCTACATTATTCAAACACAACATCACTGTAACCGGATATGCGAGTATTTCATGTTGTATGATAATAGAAGTCTGATTAATGAACAATAACAAAATTGTTTCGGTGAAATAATTTTTATGGAATCCATGATGACTGATATTACTTTACAAACTATATTATAGTTTTCATAAATAGATTTCTGCAGCATGTACTATAGAAATGACGTATTGTCAAAGATTTGTTTATGGCAAACAGAGTTACTTCCCGTGAATTCAAAAATTAAATTTGTAGTGGTTGAGATGAGATTTTCTTTTTTCTCTTTTAGTTATCATAATTTGAACGATGCTCCATCACTGCAGCTAAATTAGATGTCAATGCTTGTCAAATCCTGAAAGTGTCCACGGTCTCTGGCATCGTTTCTGCTGTAACACTCATTACTATGCATATTAGTTTGTGGTTTTTTTACTTTTACCTACGTATTTTGAACAGTATGTGTGACTGCAATGCAATCATGATTAAAATAACAACGTTATTAAAGCGTACTCAACTCCCCCAACCGCACCTCTCCCCCTCAAAAAAGAAGGGAAAAAAGTGGTCCAAGGGAGATAATGCTTTAGGCATATTACGAAAATCGTTGTGCCGAGTTATTGGGGGTTTTGGGGTTTTTTTTAAAAACTAAAGATGAAACCGTATTCACGGAACTTAGCGTGACAATGGTCAATTGTTAACGGAACGAAATGTTTTATTTAACGACGCACTCAACACATTTTATTTACGGTTATATAACGTGGGACATATGGTTAAGGGCCACACAGATATTGAGGGAGGAAACCCGCTGTCGCCACTTCATGGGCTACTCCTCTCGACCAGCAGCTATTCCTCTCGACCAGCTGCAAGGGATATTTTATATGCATCATCCCATCGCTGGAGCTAGAAATAGCCCAATGGGCCAACGACGGGGATCGATCCCAAATCGACCGCGCATCAATCGAGCTCTTTACCATTGGGCTACGTCTCACCCCCAATTGTTAACGGAAACTAACGACAGTATGTCCTTCCCGTCCAAGCCTCTTGTCTCATCTCGCAAAACAGCGAGGCTTGTAGTACATATACACGGGCGTAGGAAGGTGCCAACAAGTGGGGGTGGGAGTGGGAGCACACACACACACACACACACACACACACACACACACACACACACACACACACACACACACATATATATATATATATATATATATATATATATATATATATATATATATATATATATATATATAATATAAAAACCATTGCTGCTGCTACTAAGTGGGGTTTGGTGCGGGGTCACATGCCCACTTACCTCCACCCGCTACCTACGCCAGTAATATATTATTATTATTATTATATTTTATTTTGGGGGATTAAAAGCGTGAGCGATTCAGTGAACGAGTGAGTGAATAAATGCATGAATGAATTATAGTTAATTAATTAATTAGTAGTTATGATGTAAACATAAAAGGCACTGACAATAGTGCTTAGACTTTATCGCAGCCTCCACATGGACATAATAAATTAAACAGTTTAAAAAAAAGTTTGTTTTGTTTTACGGCATCACTGGAGCACATTGATTAATTAATCATCGGCTATTGGATGTCAAACATTTGGCAATTATGACTCGTAGTCATCAGAACAATCCCCGTCGATGGGTCCATTTGCCTATTTCTCGTTCCAGCCAAGGCACCACGACTGGTATATCAACGGCAGTAGTATGTACTACCCTTTCTGTGGGATGGTGCATATAAAAGATCCCTTGCTGCTAATCGAAAAGAGAAGTCCATGAAGTGGAGACAGCTGGTTTCCTCTCTCAATATCTGTGTGCTCCTTAACCATATGTCTGACGCCATATAACCGTAAAATAAAATGACTTTTTGTTGAGTGCGTCGTTAAATAAAACATTTTAATAATTTTAATACGTAGTCATTAGCGGAAACCCGCTACATTTGTCCTAATGCAGAAAGGGATCTTTTATATGCACTTTTCCACAAACAGGAAAGCACATACCACGGCCTTTGTCCAGTTGCGGCGCACTGGTTGGAACGAGAAAATAAATCAAATCTGCTAAATGGATCCACCTAGGTGGTTCGATCCTGCGACGCAAACACCTCGAGCGAGCATTCAACCGACTGAGCTAACCCGATCATAAACTCCACTGTCTGGCACTGACACGGAAACCACGGGAGAACTAACTTTGCCAATGTCAGACAGGGAAGTGACGATTTAAAAATGTTTAATAGTTTTGAAAGATATGCGGAGATTATTTTGATTTTTTTTTTTACTGTTAGTTTAAACATTATTAACTTCATTCTAGTGTTTCAAGTAGTTCCAAATGCATTTTGGTGACACAGAAAAAATACCTACCTACGAAATAAAGTTAATGACTTAATACACAAGTCTATATATATATTAAGTTAGTATGACATCGAACAATGATCACGCTAGCATTATGTAGCAAAGCAAGCAAACATTTAAAAAAAAGTTTTTTTATTATTATTTGCTGCACCTCATAACTAATTCTTTTTACAACTTTTCCTTTTATAGATTTTAATGATAAGGGTGGGGATGGGGGTCTAGACATAGCCCCATGGTAAAGCGCACGCTTGGTGCGCGGTCGGTCTAAGATCGATCGCTGTCGTTGGGCCCATTGGGCTATTTCTCGTTCCAGTCGGTTCACCTCGACTGGCATATCAAAAGCCGTGGTATATGCCATCCTGTCTGTGGGATGATGCATATAAAAGATCCTTTACTACTAATGGATAAATGTAGAGGGTTTCCTCTCTATGACTGTGCCATAATGACCATGCCCGGTATGTTTGACATCCAATAGCCGATGATTATTAAATCTAGTGCTATAGTAGTGTCGTTAAACAAAATAAACATTTAAAAAATATGTCTTGATATCTAACATACGATAAATGATGTATCTGCCACTATTATTCAGTGTGTTTGTATCATCTAAGAACACGTCGTTAAATTAATGACAAGAAAGGAGTCGCCATTTTAAATATTAACAAAAACTAATTTTTCTGTGTTTTGTTTTACCGGAATGTTAATGAAGGAACAGAAGTCACAAGTTGGTGATGTAGGTTTTTGTATTTTACTTGCCAACATGACTAATAAGTTAACAACATGGTGATACAGATACAATATATATTTCTAAACGCTTAGGTGAACGACAGAGTTGACACTGCGACTGAAACCTCAAAGGTCTCCCCTTGGGTCTCCCCTTCTCGGTCTATCTCTGGGTCTGTCCTTGGGTCTATTTTTATAGGATCCTGCTCAAATGATTAGGTCTTAATGTTCCTTGGGAATTCATCTCATTGTCACATGATAAATTATAATCGCTAACAGCTGACATAATAATTAATAGGTATGTTTGTTGGCAGACAGGGTATTGGTTGAGGGAATCAATTAAACATCCGTAGTGTCTTGATTGTTGTGATTTAGTTTCGCACTAATTGGTCTGCTTGCTAGCCCCTAAGTAACTAACGTCTAAGTTAGTGCACCCTCGACAGATGACACCATGACAATTAACTAAATTATATACGCACGCTAAAGTACATTTGAATATAGTTGTAAATCTTCCACTATAATAATATGTCTGGTAATTTAAAGAAATTATGCTAAGTGTACTGCCATAGTAAGATGTTTCTGACTAACACGGTTTTTAGTGACTAAAATTACATGATAAATACATATTAAATACATTTTCTTGTTCACTAGATAGAGATACATGGAATCAAGCACTATTTTGCCAAATACCCATTCGACTTTGTATTGTGCAGAGATACGGCCCTGACCATGTATTACGGTTTTGTCGTTCTGACTAGAATGTGTTTGCTAATGTTTATAGCCTTCATGTTTCATTTTACTTCGCAATATAAATGTTTTCGCTAGTACGAAGTTATTGGAAAGTAAAATCCGGTTTCGGCTAGAAACATTAGGACGACAACAAACACGTTGTTTATACCGACACTGATGTTCTAAACTAAAACGTATTACTAATATGTAAGTTTAGTCATCAAAAAGGCTACGTCCGTCCGTCCACGTTACCATGACAGCAAACTCAGGGTAGTCCCTTTAATTATAAATATTTACTACAAATTTCATTTAAACTGTATTTTAATAATTCAAACTCAAATACACCAATTTAACAAAATGATATAAATCTAATTAGAACTTTTTAATGTCATCAAGACATCAACGATGGGAATTGTATCAATGGTAACAATGCATGAGTTGAGACAAGAGACATAACCGACATTGCATCCCTAGTCAGTAAATATCGTAGTTTTGTAATTCATTTTACAGACCTGTTTTCACTAAAACATATTGGAAGATAAATTTCACAGTAATAATAATAATAATAATAATAATGATGATGATGATGATGATGATGATGATAATGATACTACTACTACTACTACTACTACTACTACAACTACTACTAATGATAATAATGATGATGATGATGATGATGATGTTGATGATAATGGTGATGTTGAACATGATGATGATGATGATGATAATAATAATATCTAAACCATGAGCACACACTTTATTGCCATTAAAATTTACTTCTAAATTTGTTTTGTCTGTTTTACTGCTTAATACGAAATAAATAACAAAATTAATGCTCACAAACTTCGGTTTTCCTACGTTAATATGTGACCTTTCATATTCTGCTAGTTGTGAATCTATATAATTTACAAAAGATGGGCCTTAATGCTTGTAACAAGGCATATTTAGAAATTATCACATTACTTGTCAAATAACTGTTCATGCATTCCACACACTGTTCAATTCAGTGCTGTTAGCGATGGCCTTCGAAAATTACGACTCATTTAAACTGACATTATGTCGAGAGCTTCCGTTTTATTGTCATTCATTCTGCTCTTGCATTTCACCAGCAGATGATAAGCTGTTCTGACTGCAGTCACGTGGAAAACGGACATCATGTTTCTCGTCGGATTTTGGGTGCTCCTGGTAGCCATGTTGTCTTCGTTACAGGTACCCTCTTGTTACTGACATATTACTAATATATTTGAGTGACGTTTCAGTGATTTGTTTTGATTACCGCATGTAGATCATATGCTAATGGTGCATTTTGTCCTTTACTAACAGTGTCCAGCTAATACCCACCTCGCTTTGAATCGAGCGGAGGTGTTCCCAAAAGACGACTTTAGGTTGATAAAGACAGTTTCAAATACCATTATTTAAGGGAACGGACACTGCTTTTGTTGTTTTTCTTAGAAGGCTAATTATTAGGCATTTGAAATAAATTCTTGAGCTTAGTGATAATTGAGGAGTTATTTCTAAAATTACATTTGTTTGTTTTATGGCCAGGAGTGCAAATGTTTCTCTGTGTATGAAGCTCGGTGTTCATGCACTGGGCTTCACTTGCGAATATCCATGGACTTGTCAAACAACTTAATGTAGTTTGTATAGATGTGAAATTGTCAAAACAGTACCACAAATCATGTATTTTGGAAACAGTTTTGGCATATTATTATGTAAACAACACAAAGAAATAATCTCAAAATGTTTATAATTACGACCATATTTGTAATTTCCCCAAGACTAGAAACACCTCTTTCTTTCTTATTAATAAGACAATTTATTAATAAAAAAGAAGCTGGTATAAATAAATCGGAGTTGAAGATTCACAAATATTGTTGTCTTCTACAATAGACTGTTCACTTTTTAAAGTATAGTTATTCCCTTTTTTATCTTTTTCTTCCGCAAAAATAAATAATATAAATATTTTAACATGTCAAAAACTAGTTATAAATGGCATTGAGAGTGTTTTCTATTTTTAATTATATAGCGGCAATGTACGAGTGCTTTTTTTTTTTATGCAACCCACACCTAAATAAAAACAACAACAACAACAAAAACCCCAACCCAACAACAAACCCCCCCCCCCACCCCCACCCCCCACCCCCACCCCCAATCCAACAGGGGGAACGATATACACTTTCTAGTGTAAATGACATTGCGTGTAGTGGGAGGGCACAATTTCTAGTGGAGAGGACACAGTCTGTAGTGGGAGGACACAATTTCTAGTGGAGAGGACACATTCTGTAGGGAGGGGGAACATTTTCTAGTGGAAAGGACACAGTCTGTAGGAAGGGGTGGAGGACACAATTTCTAGTGGAAAGGACACAGTCTGTAGGAAGGGGTGGGGGACACAATTTCTAGTGAAGAGGACACAGTCTGTAGTGAGGGGGAATAATGTCTAGTGGAGAGGACACAGTCTGTAGTGAGGCGACACACTTTCTAGTGGAGAGGACGCAGTCTGTAGTGAGGCGACACACTTTCTAGTGGAGAGGACACAGTCTGTAGTGTGGCGACACACTTTCTAGTGGAGAGGACACAGTCTGTAGTCAGGCGACACACTTTCTAGTGGAGAGTACACAGTCTCTAGTGAGGGGACACACTTTCTAGTGGAGAGTACACAGTCTGTAGTGAGGCCACACACTTTCTAGTGGAGAGGACACAGTCTGTAGTGACGAGACACACTTTCTAGCGGAGAGGACAGTCTGTAGTGAGTGGGGCACAATTTCTAGTGAAGAGGATACAGTCTGTAGTGAGTGAGGCACAATTTCTAGTGGAGAGGATACAGACTGTAGTGAGGGGGGGAGGGGGGCAGTGGGCACAATTTCTAGTGGAGTACATAGTCTGTAGTGAGGGGACAATTTCTAGTGGAGAGGACACAGTCTGTAGTGAGGGAACAATTTCTAGTGGAGAGGACACCGGCTTTAATGAGAGGACACAATTTCTAGTGGAGAGGACACAGTCTGTAGGAAGGGGGCACATTTTCTAGTGGAAAGGACACAGTCTGTAGGAAGGGGTGGGGGACACAATTTCTAGTAAAGAGGACACAGTCTATAGTGAGGGGGAACAATTTCTAGTGGAGAGTACAGTCTGTAGTGAGGGGACACACTTTCTAGTGGAGAGGACACAGTCTGTAGTGAGGGGACACACTTTCTAGTGGAGAGGACACAGTCTGTAGTGAGGCGACACACTTTCTAGTGGAGAGGACACAGTCTGTAGTGACGCGACACACTTTCTAGTGGAGAGGACACAGTCTGTAGTGACGCGACACACTTTCTAGTGGAGAGGACAGTCTGTAGTGAGTGGGGCACAATTTCTAGTGGAGAGGACAGTCTGTAGTGAGTGGGGCACAATTTCTAGTGGAAAGGATACAATCTGTAGTGGGGGGGGGGGGAGTGGGCACACTTTCTAGTGGAGTATACAGTCTGTAGTGAGGGGACAAGTTCTAGTGGAGAGGACACAGTCTGTAGTGAGGAAACAATTTCTAGTGGAGAGGACACCGGCTTTAATGAGAGGACAATTTCTGAGAGTGTAGTGAGGGGAGAGAACACAGTCTGTAGTGAGGGGACAATTTCTAGTGGAGAGGACACAGTCTGTAGTGAGGGGACAATTTCTAGTGGAGAGAACACAGTCTGTAGTGAGGGGACAATTTCTAGTGTCAGGTCAGGTCAGGTCAGGTCATAGGGTTTTACATTCAGAACAAGCTGTTGTAACGCACGCCTGTCCATGACAGGAAAGGTGGGGGGGGGGGGGGGGGGAGAGGAGGGACCGCCTGCACTGGTAGCAGGCGGGGGGAAGGGGGGTGCTATGGAATTTTGAATGGAGCAATTAATATGCCAAAGAAAAAAGGTGCGCTGTTTTACACATTATAGGGTACAAGTCAGATTTTATATTCAGACTTCGCCATTTAGGGGAGCTAACTCTCGCTCCATCACTCATTAGTTGAGAGTAACGTTTATCTCCTCTTATCAATATGGTGTTATCGCTACAAAGACATCTAAGCTAGGGGATCAGTTAAACCACCTCCTCGGTTATTTTCATGGCGAGGTCTGTATCTGTATTTATACAGAGTAGGACAAAGAAAATCCGTACATTTTCGTCCTCCGCCCGGAGCCCCCGATTACTACAGGCTTGTTTTATACATATAAATACTAAACATCATATCAAAGTGTAATATATCGTGCACAATATACATGGATGGTTTAAACTGCGTAACATTTTTTTTTTTTTTTTTTTTTTTTTTGTGGTGGGGTGTCATTAAATTTACATATTCATTCATTCATTCAAAACCAACTAGTGAATGTGGACAGAAAACTAGAGCCAAGTGCCATTTTCAATTTGCCAACAAAACAAATGTGCTGACAAAATAAACAGATCTATAAACAATGTACGATTTTCGAATTTGATTCTTGGCAAATTAAAGGACACCAGCCACCAAACCATACGTACGACGTAATGAATTTGTTTGCCGTCATAAACCACAATACGCAACTACCGCGCTCCCCTTATTGACTAAGTTAAACGTGCCAGTCTTGGTGGGTTGTTTTTTCCGCCGATGTCCGATGTTTACCGGAAACTGTCGACAATTGAAAGATATATTTGTTGAATACAACATTAATTCACATTTAGCAATTTCGCCAACGACAGCGTAAATCGTGTATGACATTATAATACATTATGTAGACATTGGTTAAATATCAGAATACTTTTATTTTTTAATAGTGCCTTCTTTGTTCTAAGAAAGCTAGCACAGTATTTAAAAGTATAGAAGTCGTGGTCGTTTAAAAACACTAATAATAAAATGTATGAATTTTGCTCATTTGTTTTGTGTATTTATTCTTATATTGTTCATTAGTTCACTAAATCGAGTAAATCGAGTAAAGTAATAACGACGTACTCAACACATTTTATTTACAGTTATAATAATAATAGATTTTTTATTTCAGATCAGAGATCCATAGAACATATATAAACATCACATACAAAACTGATTGCATAATATACAGCAGCTTGTGTCAGCGATTTACACATACAGATTTGACGTACACAGTTGTACACCGCAGGTGGGCAAGTAGGTCGTTTGAAGTTGTTTCGATTCTGCTCTTCAGCGAATATGCTGTTGAGCGAAGTAAAGCGCCAAAGCTTTTTACTCGATGACTGACAAACATCTTGCTGGCACTGTATGGTCGTCGTTGTCCGATCATCCTTTTTTATATGGCGTCGGACATATGGTTAAGGACCACACAGATATTGAGGGAGGAAACCCGCTGTCGCCATTTTTTGGGCTACTCTTTTCGATTAACAGCAAGGGATCTTTTATATGCACTATCCCACAGACAGTATAACACATACCACGGCCTTTGATATACTAGTCGTGGTGCATTGGCTGGAGCGAGAAATAGCCCAATGGGCACACCGACGGGGATCGATCCTAGACTGACCGCGCATCAAGTGGGCACATTGCCACTGGGCCCCTGGTAGCCCGATGAATAAGCGCAGATAAGCGATCTTGTGTCATGCTGGATCTCCAATAGGTGCACGCAAACGGCGCTAGGCACTCAAAGGCAATCGACCTGCGAAGGAGGGGGACGTAGCCCAGTGGTAAAGAGGGCCCATTAGGCTATTTCTCGTTCCAACCAGTGCTGTCCTGTCTGTGACTTAGACTCAGAGATAGGGCGATTACCTGACAAAAGTTGACCTAATCCATTACGATTACGATTATTTTTTAGAATGCCATTACGATTACGACTTAGACTATATGTTAAAATTACCAAATGCTTGACATCCAATAGCCGATGATTAATAAATCAATGTGCTCTTATAGTGTCGTTAAACAAAATAAACTATTTCAACCTACGAAAAAGCGGATGGCTTAATGTTTCGACGTTAACGCACACATACGTGTGTTAAAACAGTTTCAAGGACTATTATTTTTAAACACTTCGATCCAATATTTTGGAACAATTAATGTTAAGAATGTGGTGTAGGTCACACACGCACAACTGCTGAAATAAATCAGTGTTTAAAAATAACGAGACATTTATAACGAAGCATCTAATGCTCTTATTACTGTTTGCTTTAGACCAATCTATGTGACCTAGGCTGCACTCGCACTGTTACACAACTTGTACATGTCAATCTGGGCTTCTTTCGATTTCTGGCCGATTATTATTTTTTAAATAAAATTAATTTCCACACAAATTCCTATTAGACTGAAAATCAGGATTAAGTACTAGTAAAAAAATAAAAATAATAAAATAATAACACAACAAAACGAAACAAACAAAACACAACAAAAAACAACGAAAAACAACTATACAAAAACAACTCTTCAAAATGTGGACCTCGCGGTTCCGTGCGTGTGGGTACGCACCCAAACCGCATCCCCCAGCCCCAACCCACCCCAAGCCTCGGGTGCGGGCCTGAAGTAAATACTCTTACCTCTATTCTCTATATATATATATCCACTCGGAATGTTGACAACACTTGTTGAAAATATTGCTACAGAACAGCACAGTATAGCTATTAGCAGTCGCCAGTAGGTGATACTAGATCCATGCACATTTTAAATTTAGACACATTTAAAATAAATATGATTATAAATGTCAAAGAGCGATTTTGTTCGCACTTTTCTTAAGTACGTAGCATCGCTTTCGCATCGATAAGCATATTAAATAATACGTCAAAGCATTGTCGACGTCATGACAAAGCACTGTTGACGTCACGTCTAAGATATGTTTCCGGCATTTTGCATAATTTGACCACAGGTACCCCTAGCTAATAACGCTGAGCGTGCTATAGTTATGTTATATAATAAATAGTACGCTTTTATATGTTCCTATAGTATTAGTACAAGTTTGGGGTTTCGTTTGGGGGTACCAGTGATCTTGGTCAACTACAAACACAATGGCCAACTGTATTTTTTTTCGATTAGCGGGACGCCAGCCCAACTGGGACTTTACTTGATTGAACAAATGTAACTGTCTTGGTTGAAGGGTCGTCTCATATCTTCAAAACATATTTATATCCCTATAACACATTTCCAGGGATCGGTGGAGGAAAGTTCGACAGTTAGTGTAGGGCATATGTAGCTAAAATAGGTCCCGTGGGAATTTAATGTTAATTTTTGGAACCAATGATATTTGTAATCGCTAATGTATACAGATTGAGAAAAAGATATGGTTCCATTTTTTTTCTGATGAATAACAAGGTCATTTTGAAGTCTTACAAAGCCACCACTATAAATCTATTCAAGACGCCAAGTGAAATAAGGTGTAATTTTATGAATTGCGAAGCAATGAGTGAAAATATGGTTTTTACACATCACGAGATGACATAAGTGTATTCGAAAAACATACCATGCAATGGTCTACTGGTATTTATTATATACAGCTTTCTTCATTTTTGACAGGATATTGTATCACTATTATTTGGCTTTATACTCAATCAGTTTAAAATATTTTACCAACTTTGCAGTTTACATGCAATTATTTTATTGGTACAATTGTTTAAATCATATTTTTAATTCTCTTTAAAAAAACAACCAGATGCACTGGTAATCATCAAATTAAAAAAAAAAACCCAAAAACCCTGATGAAGCGACATTGACTTCAATAATTAGATTGTAATAATTTTCTAGGGAGATAATTGAATCATGAACTTGTTCACAAAAATAAATATGATTTCTATATTTTCACTGTAACTAAAATATAGTAAAAATACAACTTTTCACCGAATATCACATTGATAATTTCTGCAGATCTATATATTTCGTAGCTATGTATATAATAAAGTGTAATATTTTGCTGTTGCTGCTCTAGACGACAACGTGTCAAACTGCCGAGGACGAAGACTACGTGACAGCCAAGTCAGTTTTCATCATGGTGAAGGACAACGTGCGACAAGTGTCAGTGAAGTACGCGGCTCGCAGCAGACCCCGGGTGTACTGGAATATGGGCTGGAAACAGTATACAGGTAACCCAGCAGTGGAACTCGCTTATCTTAGAGTAACTCCAGGCTTAATATTCGTCTACTGTTCCTATTGTTGTTACCGTATCACATCCAACAGGCATATTACCACGATGATTTTCACAAACTGTTTTATGCTAATAAAAACAATTGGTGTTCCACAAAAGAAAGAGAAAAAATAGCACGGATAAAATGGAACAAGTAATAAACACTAATCTCACAATAACATGGTATCCAGCTGGACAACTTTAGGCGCACCCCTCCTCGCTTCAGCCCTGCCCCCGGGAACGTGCACGAGGCTATTCTAAATGTAGACCATAGGACAAACAATGAGTACGACTCCGGATCTTTAATCGGCCAATATCATCCCTCAATTTGGCCTGCCATCTGAGGCATACAGCAAGATTAGGTTGAGTAGGTCGGCGTTTTATGCTAGTTTCAGACTACCAACTGCCAGCACAAAATTGGCCAACTTTCTACTGTCACGACTTTACGACTTAGTTCATGAGCCAGACCAAAAATTGATACCATCCGAGGGAACCAAACAAAACTGTTATAATTGTTTAGATGGCCCCTAAAATGGTCGTTGGGAGTAAGAAGTGGCTATACCTTAATTCTATTTTACCCCAAACAATATTTTTTACTTCAAATACAGGGTTTTATAGTGGGCAGGAAATTCAGTTCTTGCATTAATTTTCTACTGAGAAATTTTATCTTTTCCAGAATTCAAGATGTTTAACATTATGGCTGCCAAAAAAAAGTGTTATATGTATCACCTGAAGCAATCTTTTCGAATCCAATTGTTATGTTTTGAGGGTGTTCAATCCATTAAAATTACATGTATAACTACAAGTAAAGTTAACTAAAATGTCATCTAAAATAATAATTCTTATGCCGACCAATCTATTTTTAAACTATCTAGAAGAAATGTTACATCATATAGACTAAGTCTATAATGCCAATCTGGCTGTTTTGGTAAATACTGTGGTATAAGTTTTTAGCATTCCCATTTTCTGTCTCTTGATAATGGATACATATATACATACATACATATATACAGGTGCGTGCGCACGCACACACACACACACACACACACACGCACACACACACACACATATATATACTTCATCACTACATTTGAATGACTAGGACAATTTGTCTCGACAAACTCGTCCGACATAATGTTTTCTCGCCGTACCATTGTAATGTCTAGTATATGTTATTCCGTTATACGCATATTACCAAAAGGAGTTGCCATATTAAATATCAACAAACTGATTGCGGCCTAGTAAAAATGATTGATTTTGAATATACATGATCCAACAATGCATAAACATAAAATACATCACCTTGAACAGCAACATTACCCAGTGGGCGAAGTGTGGTTATAGACCTGCATTGAATCGGACAATTTCAGAGGGTGCATGGTTTCACTCCATGTGGAATAGTTACTGGTGGGAAATGATCTAAACCTTCATATTTTCACCAAGGAACGTCTGTACTATCAAAATGTAGCCTTTCTGGTGGCATCCATATCAGAATGTATGTCCCCAGGTTTAAATGTTTCAGGCAGAATCTTGATAACTCTTGTTTTCGTAACCCTTTTATAATACAGCAGCAGTATTACCGCCTGGAAGGGCACGGATCATCAAATGAGAAGCAACCTTTTCCATTGTTGTTTCCCCATTGCACATTGCAGTTCTTGCTAGTAGCTCTATTATTTGGTCAGAAATCAGAAGCATCTCTGAAATTATGCAACTAATCCGGTGTAGCTTTCAATAAAACAATACCAAATTTTGAATGAAAAATGTAACTGTCATGGTACAAATGATAAAACAACCGCAGCAATCCTTTTAATCATGTTATTAATTAGCCACTAAGTTCATTTGGTTATGGCCGATCATTTTCAGGTATAGCTGAAGCGTACTAGTATACTAGTAATTGCCATGTTATGATGAGAAATGTTGGCGTCACACGAATACACATTTTGTTAGATAAATTGTCTTAGTCGACTAATTGCAAGGATAAAGCATATATCAATTATATAGAGATAGAAAATGGGAATGATAAAACTATCAGGGATGGCTGAAAAGTTATGAGCCTAACTATGATAAATTACGCTGACGGACTTTGTTGTTATTATTTTTCCACACAATCCCCTCCGCGGTCTACACACTGTTACAGACGATGCGTGAGTGCCTGGATCACACTAGTGTTGAAGGGTTCCTCCTGGTAGATTAAAAGATCATCCTCATCATCATTTGCATAATGCTTACCAGTTTTTCTTCAAGTTTGGGAAGAGGTAGAAATCTGGAGGTGCCAAATCTGGTGAATACGGAGGACGATTAATAAGTTCAAAGCCACAGTCATACAATGTAGTCATGGCAACAACATGTATATAGGTGTATTGGAACCAAGCGTCCTAAAACCTTTGTTATACATAATTTATTTCTTAACTTTCTCATGAGAAATGCCTACTGTATTGGCTGTGATGTGTGGTGAGTCGTCAATCATCCTTGTATTTTATACACATTTTCTTTGATAGTGTGAATTGAAGAATGTCCTGGTCTTGAATCATTTTCGATGCTCTCTTCTGCTCTTGAACTCAGCTGTCCACCTCTTAACTGTTAACAGTGACAAAGGAAGGATCATCATCCCTTAAAGTTGATACCAAAGATTATGTATTTGGTTTAAATGCAGCATATGTGCATAAAATATATTGTATTTAATACATGCAAACTGTTATGAGTATACAATAAATCATTCGTAATTAATACTAGAACTTTTCGGCCACCCTTCGTATAAACACTAGTAACTGATGACTTGCGTTCATATGCCCATTTATCACAGCAATGTTGGTATTGTGAACTATTTGATCCATGTCAAGCAACTTATATGTAGATGGTTTTGGGAAAAGGATTGGTTTACCCTTAAAACGTAGCAGTTGGTTTCAAAATGATTGTTTTAGGTGATACTTAAAAATACCGTGGTCGTTTCTTTGTTTTTGCAACCATTTTGGAAACTTGGATTCATGCAGTAATAACAATGTATATCCATATACATATAAAACATCCCTTTATTTTAGGTATGAATTATTCATTGGTGAATATAGGTAGAATGTAAGATATGACCACTTCTTACTCTTGGCGGCCATTTTCATGACCATCTTGGACTGAAATGCAATATGTCAGTTAGCAAGAGGTTTAAATTTATTCAATAATATAATACTATTTTCCCAGTTGATGTCAAATGCGATAAAGTATTATTTCCTTGTTATAAATTACGATTTGTTATATATTGGCGGCCATCTTGGATTGCAATGATGTTGCAATGCCATAATTAGCTGAAGATTGTTCAAAAGTAAATCCTGGTGAATGTTGACAAGTGCATTTCAGTTTGTGTGATTAAATCTATCTATATATTGACATACAGATTAATACAGAGAAACGTTATTAAAAGTTTACAAAAATACCCCTCTCTACTAAAACTCATTTTGTGACCTTAAGCTACTCTGCAGAAAAGTCCATCATGCTGTTTTGAGATCCCGATACATACACCTATCAAAAAAGTATAGTTAAGTTTGGTGCTCTCGGATGGTACCAATTGGTCAAATTTGGGGTATCGGCTCGTGGACTAATTGTCCAGTAGCTCGTCGTATAACCCATTAGTTGTTAATCTGAGCACACCCGTCGTAAGTCGGGAGTTGGACAAGTTACAACTTCGTCGTAACTGTTGACAGTCTTAACCTAGCATAAAACTACATGTTATTCTTTTCACCTACATATTAATTTAAAAAATCAATCTTGTCCGTAATTAGTTTGTTTTAGTCATTTTGATTGATCAGCATCATACATTATAGGTTTATATAAACGTATGATTTAGATCAGTTGTAGAATACTAGTTGTAGTTTATTTCTCTCTATTCTCTTTTTTAAACAAACAGAAAACAAAAACAAACTAGTAATTATTCACGTCAGCGTAATTCCATTGCCACTTGAAAATTACTTAAAGTAAAAAAAAAAAAAACCCACTTGCTTTTCAGCATTGTTTGTCTTTAGCCTATACGGTTGTACTGTACGATCTGTTAACAATTGTGACTTCTCGAAAAAAAAAAAACTAGGTGGCGGTTCAACAATTACGTAATGCAAAAAATATGGCCATATTATACCTTTCTGTCCCCATAGAGGTTTCCATATCCCAAACCACTTTTCACTCTCACTGCACCGTGACCTAACTGACCAACATTATGTTTGTATTTTTAATTTGCTTCTTTGATAGTAATATTTATCATCCATTAATAAAGGCTTTTGTAGGAGATATTGCTGGCACTATAATTTGCAATATCTCCTGTGATATTCTCCTAGGAGATATCGCTTCTTATAATCTTAATTGGTCAAATTTTAATCACAAGACTATATTTTGTTACGTCACTGTGTACGTTTCAGCACTAAACCTATCATTAGTGACGTCATGCCACTGTCGTTTTACCGCTGCCAAATATAGTAGTGCATATATGTCAAACAGCATTCTTCCCGCCTTTCCCTAGCTTTCCCTCAGAAATAAGTGCTTCACAAACTATTTTAAATGTTTTGTTGTTATTCCGACATGAAAACTAGTGTGTCGTCAAGAGATTAAACATAATTATCTTCTGTTTTAATTGTTGTTGTTTTTGTGGGTTTGTTGTTTTTTTTTTGTTGTTTTTTTTTGGGGGGGGGGGGGGGGGGGGGGGGGGGGTTGGGGGGGGGGGTTGGGATTTGGTTTTCTGGGTGGTTTTTGTTGTTGGTTTTTGGGGTTTTTTTTTTAAAACTTCAAATCCACGTTCCAAACGATATCTAAATAAAAGTTCAAAATATATTTTTGTGTAAGATTCCAGGCCACTGCCAGCCAATGTTCCACAACTGATACAAAGGCCATAACATGTACTGTCCTGTATGTGGGATAGTGCGTAAAAAGATCTCATGACGTGGCATTAGTTGGTTTCTTGTCTAATTCTCTGTGTGGTCCTTAAGGTAGTACTAAACCAAATAACTTCCGGCTGGGTCAAAGTTCGAGGTGCAACGTTTGATTGAGAAGTGAACACCACAAGTCCTGTGATTTGTGATAAATGTGTGTTGGTTGTAAAAAAAACCCCAGTTTCATCTGGGCAAAAAATTTATGCAGTTGTATTTCATCTAGTACCACTGTGTCAAGTAGCCTTGTGCTTGAAACATGTATGGGGTACCTGTAAAAAAAAGAGTACTCGCATTTTGTGCTGAATTAGACTCTACCCGTTATCTCAGAAATGAGCAGCTTGACCCCCAGGTTTTTCTGATCCACTTTAAGGGTGAGGGGTAGTAGTATTTATATCCGTAGCGTTTATGTCGATTGATACGCTGCAGTTAGGAGTTTTAGCCACATATGTTACTAGTGTCGTCTATGGTATTTAATTTGGTAGTATACACCCATAACGACATGTCCGACACCATATAAATAAAAATGTGTTGAGTATGGTGCGTCGATATATAAAACATTTCAGTGTTTTTGTTTGTTTACAGTTTGCCAATAACATGGTGTGGACAAAGCCATATGAACCAAAAATCTAGATCCAGAGTTTTTTCTTCTCGCCTTTTTGCAGTAAAAGGGTGAAATAAGATACAAGTATTAGTTTCCGACGGCGGCGGCGTCACCGTTTGCCTTTAACTCGACGTTAACGTGGCGCGTATAACTACATTTATCACAAACCATAGATCAATAAAACTCGGTTTATAGTTGCAAGTGAAACAAAATTAAATAATTTTTTTAATTCTATTTGTTTTTAATTGCATTTTAAAAAGTTGTTTTCAAAATTATCTGTGACACCGAATAGGTTTATAATAGGCAAGACACGCAGTGACACCGAATAGGTTTATAGTAGGCGAGACACACAGTGACACCGGCTAGGTTTATAGTAGGCACATGGGCGTATGGGGACTCTTTGATTTAGGGGGTCTGGAGGGGTTGATTTGCCCGAAATTTTACCCAGATAAAAACTGCCCGAATTTTCCCCACTGTTTTGCCCGAATTTGGGTGGGGGGGGGGGGGGGGGGGGGGGGGCAATTGCCCCCCCCCTGCCCCCCGGATCGTACGCCCATGAGTAGGCAAGACACGCAGTGACACCGAATAGGTTTATAGTAGGCGACACACAGTGGCACCGAACAAGTTTATAGTAGGCGAGACACAAAGTGACACCGAATAGGTTTATAGTAGGCGAGACACACAGTGGCACCGAATAGGTTTATAGTAGGCGAGACACACAGTGGCACCGAATAGGTTTATAGTAGGCGAGACACACAGTGGCACCGAATAGGTTTATAGTAGGCGACACACAGTGGCACCGAACAAGTTTATAGTAGGCGAGACACGCAGTGACACCGAATAGGTTTATAGTAGGCGAGACACACAGTGACACCGAATAGGTTTATAGTAGGCGACACACAGTGGCACCGAATAGGTTTATAGTAGGCGAGACACGCAGTGGCACCGAATAGGTTTATAGTAGGCGAGACACGCAGTGACACCGGATAGGTTTATAGTAGGCGAGACACGCAGTGACACCGAATAGGTTTATAGTAGGCGAGACACACAGTGGCACCGAATAGGTTTATAGTAGGTGAGACACACAGTGGCACCGAATAGGTTTATAGTAGATGAGACACGCAGTGGCACCGAATAGGTTTATAGTAGGCGAGACACACAGTGGCACCGAATAGGTTTATAGTAGGTGAGACACACAGTGGCACCGAATAGGTTTATAGTAGGCGAAACACACAGTGGCACCGAATAGGTGTATAGTAGGCGAGACACGCAGTGGCAACGAATAGGTTTATAGCAGGCGAGACACACAGTGGCAACGAATAGGTTTATAGTAGGCGAGACACGCAGTGACACCGAATAGGTTTACAGTACGCGACACACAGTGACACCGAATAGGTTTATAGTAGGCGAGACACACAGTGGCACCGAATAGGTTTATAGTAGGCGAGACACACAGTGACACCGAATAGGTTTATAGTAGGCGAGACACACTGTGGCACCGGATAGTAGGCGAGACACACAGTGGCACCGAATAGGTTTATAGTAGGCGAGACACGCAGTGGCACCGGATAGGTTTATAGTAGGCGAGACACGCAGTGGCACCGGATAGGTTTATAGTAGGCGACACACAGTGACACCGAATAGGTTTATAGTAGGCGATACACACAGTGACACCGAATAAGTTTATAGTAGGTGAGACACAAAGTGACACCGAATAGGTTTATAGTAGGCGATACACACAGTGACACGGAATAGGTTTATAGTAGGCGAGACACGCAGTGGCACCGAATAGGTTTATGGTAGGCGAGACACACAGTGACACCGGGTAGGTTTATAGTAGGCGACACACTGTGGCAACGAATATGTTTATAGTAGGCGAGACACACAGTGACACCGAATATGTTTATAGTAGGCGACACACTGTGGCAACGAATATGTTTATAGTAGGCGAGACACACAGTGACACCGAATAGGTTTATAGTAGGCGAGACACACAGTGACACCGAATAGGTTTATAGTAGGCGAGACACACAGTGACACCGAATAGGTTTATAGTAGGCGATACACACAGTGACACCGAATAGGTTTATAGTAGGCGACACACAGTGGCACCGAACAAGTTTATAGTAGGCGAGACACGCAGTGACACCGAATAGGTTTATAGTAGGCGAGACACGCAGTGGCACCGAATAGGTTTATAGTAGGCGACACACAGTGGCACCGAATAGGTTTATAGTAGGCGAGACACGCAGTGGCACCGAATAGGTTTATAGTAGGCGAGACACGCAGTGACACCGGATAGGTTTATAGTAGGCGAGACACGCAGTGACACCGAATAGGTTTATAGTAGGCGAGACACACAGTGGCACCGAATAGGTTTATAGTAGGCGAGACACACAGTGGCACCGAATAGGTTTATAGTAGGCGAGACACACAGTGGCACCGAATAGGTTTATAGTAGATGAGACACGCAGTGGCACCGAATAGGTTTATAGTAGGTGAGACACAAAGTGACACCGAATAGGTTTATAGTAGGCGAGACACAAAGTGACACCGAATAGGTTTATAGTAGGCGAGACACGCAGTGGCACCGGATAGGTTTATAGCAGGTGAGACACACAGTGACACCGAATAGGTTTATAGTAGGCGAGACACAAAGTGACACCGAATAGGTTTATAGTAGGCGAGACACACAGTGACACCGGATAGGTTTATAGTAGGCGACACACAGTGGCACCGAACAAGTTTATAGTAGGCGAGACACAAAGTGACACCGAATAGGTTTATAGTAGGCGAGACACAAAGTGACACCGAATAGGTTTATAGTAGGCGAGACACAAAGTGACACCGAATAGGTTTATAGTAGGCGAGACACAAAGTGACACCGAATAGGTTTATAGTAGGCGAGACACACAGTGGCACCGAATAGGTTTATAGTAGGCGAGACACACAGTGGCATCGAATAGGTTTATAGTAGGCGAAACACACAGTGGCACCGAATAGGTGTATAGTAGGCGAGACACGCAGTGGCAACGAATAGGTTTATAGCAGGCGAGACACACAGTGGCAACGAATAGGTTTATAGTAGGCGAGACACGCAGTGACACCGAATAGGTTTACAGTACGCGACACACAGTGACACCGAATAGGTTTATAGTAGGCGAGACACACAGTGGCACCGAATAGGTTTATAGTAGGCGAGACACACAGTGGCACCGGATAGTAGGCGAGACACACAGTGGCACCGAATAGGTTTATAGTAGGCGAGACACGCAGTGGCACCGGATAGGTTTATAGTAGGCGAGACACGCAGTGGCACCGGATAGGTTTATAGTAGGCGACACACAGTGACACCGAATAGGTTTATAGTAGGCGATACACACAGTGACACCGAATAAGTTTATAGTAGGTGAGACACAAAGTGACACCGAATAGGTTTATAGTAGGCGATACACACAGTGACACGGAATAGGTTTATAGTAGGCGAGACACGCAGTGGCACCGAATAGGTTTATGGTAGGCGAGACACACAGTGACACCGGATAGGTTTATAGTAGGCGACACACTGTGGCAATGAATATGTTTATAGTAGGCGAGACACACAGTGACACCGGATAGGTTTATAGTAGGCGACACACTGTGGCAACGAATATGTTTATAGTAGGCGAGACACACAGTGACACCGAATATGTTTATAGTAGGCGACACACTGTGGCAACGAATATGTTTATAGTAGGCGAGACACACAGTGACACCGAATAGGTTTATAGTAGGCGAGACACACAGTGACACCGAATAGGTTTATAGTAGGCGAGACACACAGTGACACCGAATAGGTTTATAGTAGGCGATACACACAGTGACACCGAATAGGTTTATAGTAGGCGACACACAGTGGCACCGAACAAGTTTATAGTAGGCGAGACACGCAGTGACACCGAATAGGTTTATAGTAGGCGAGACACGCAGTGGCACCGAATAGGTTTATAGTAGGCGACACACAGTGGCACCGAATAGGTTTATAGTAGGCGAGACACGCAGTGGCACCGAATAGGTTTATAGTAGGCGAGACACGCAGTGACACCGGATAGGTTTATAGTAGGCGAGACACGCAGTGACACCGAATAGGTTTATAGTAGGCGAGACACACAGTGGCACCGAATAGGTTTATAGTAGGCGAGACACACAGTGGCACCGAATAGGTTTATAGTAGGCGAGACACACAGTGGCACCGAATAGGTTTATAGTAGATGAGACACGCAGTGGCACCGAATAGGTTTATAGTAGGTGAGACACAAAGTGACACCGAATAGGTTTATAGTAGGCGAGACACAAAGTGACACCGAATAGGTTTATAGTAGGCGAGACACGCAGTGGCACCGGATAGGTTTATAGCAGGTGAGACACACAGTGACACCGAATAGGTTTATAGTAGGCGAGACACAAAGTGACACCGAATAGGTTTATAGTAGGCGAGACACACAGTGACACCGGATAGGTTTATAGTAGGCGACACACAGTGGCACCGAACAAGTTTATAGTAGGCGAGACACAAAGTGACACCGAATAGGTTTATAGTAGGCGAGACACAAAGTGACACCTAATAGGTTTATAGTAGGCGAGACACAAAGTGACACCGAATAGGTTTATAGTAGGCGAGACACAAAGTGACACCGAATAGGTTTATAGTAGGCGAGACACACAGTGGCACCGAATAGGTTTATAGTAGGCGAGACACACAGTGGCATCGAATAGGTTTATAGTAGGCGAAACACACAGTGGCACCGAATAGGTGTATAGTAGGCGAGACACGCAGTGGCAACGAATAGGTTTATAGCAGGCGAGACACACAGTGGCAACGAATAGGTTTATAGTAGGCGAGACACGCAGTGACACCGAATAGGTTTACAGTACGCGACACACAGTGACACCGAATAGGTTTATAGTAGGCGAGACACACAGTGGCACCGAATAGGTTTATAGTAGGCGAGACACACAGTGACACCGAATAGGTTTATAGTAGGCGAGACACACAGTGGCACCGGATAGTAGGCGAGACACACAGTGGCACCGAATAGGTTTATAGTAGGCGAGACACGCAGTGGCACCGGATAGGTTTATAGTAGGCGAGACACGCAGTGGCACCGGATAGGTTTATAGTAGGCGACACACAGTGACACCGAATAGGTTTATAGTAGGCGATACACAAAGTGACACCGAATAGGTTTATAGTAGGCGATACACACAGTGACACGGAATAGGTTTATAGTAGGCGAGACACGCAGTGGCACCGAATAGGTTTATGGTAGGCGAGACACACAGTGACACCGGATAGGTTTATAGTAGGCGACACACTGTGGCAATGAATATGTTTATAGTAGGCGAGACACACAGTGACACCGAATATGTTTATAGTAGGCGACACACTGTGGCAACGAATATGTTTATAGTAGGCGAGACACACAGTGACACCGAATAGGTTTATAGTAGGCGAGACACACAGTGACACCGAATAGGTTTATAGTAGGCGAGACACACAGTGACACCGAATAGGTTTATAGTAGGCGATACACACAGTGACACCGAATAGGTTTATAGTAGGCGAGACACGCAGTGACACCGAATAGGTTTATAGTAGGCGATACACAGTGACACCGAATAGGTTTATAGTAGGCGAGACACGCAGTGGCAACGAATAGGTTTATAGCAGGCGAGACACACGGTGGCAACGAATAGGTTTATAGTAAGCGAGACACGCAGTGACACCGAATAGGTTTACAGTACGCGACACACAGTGACACCGAATAGGTTTATAGTAGGCGAGACACACAGTGGCACCGAATAGGTTTATAGTAGGCGTGACACACAGTGACACCGAATAGGTTTATAGTAGGCGTCGCATGCAGTGACACCGAATAGGTTTGTAGTAGACGAGACATGAGATCTGAAAGACAAAACCGTAATCAATGCCGTATCTCTGGTCTGTCATAACATTGTTGGGACACTATATAGCCATGCTTTATTTGAAGATGTTTTATTACAAATGTTTACTCGCATATTAACTATGGAAAACAAATATGATTTTCGTTTCAGAGAATGGATTTAAAGTAGTTGATGATTACTCGGACTCGGAAGGTGAAACCTCACTCATTATGCCAACTGATCACTTCACTGAAGATCCAGACATACGCCTTTGGGTTTCCTTCACGTTGGACGATTTCTCATTGGTCTTACAACTGCGCAGAGGCGACATTCTTATGAACAGCTTCGCAGATGAGACATTTAAGCCGATCTACCTAACAATTCGACCAGGTGACAGCATGAGCTACAGCAAAGGCGATATTGTCTATCTAAATGCGTCAGTGGCGTCGGAAGATCACACACGCTATCGAGTTGGGCATACCTCTCTCATGCTGGAAGCTCTAGACTATTCTTTCAGCCCACCTAATCGAGTTCAAAGATTTGCATTAGGTAGTTTGAATCAAAGGGTCATGCGTGAAGACCGAAAAGCATTGGTGCTGTCAGCCATGATGCCATCGCCTTCCACTAGTAATATTCTTTCATCTTCAACAGCCATACTAAACACTACTTATGATCTGACTGAAGGAAGGCTGCTTTTTACCATTGAAGTCGGAGTAAATAGCAGAATTATTGAAGGAATAATTATGACACGAGGTGTGTATGTAAAGGAACACGTTCACGAATCGCCATTTATGGAAAACTCGTTAACATTTGTTGACGGTTCCGGTCTGTCTGGTGGACAGTTTGATGACTCGATAACGAGTTCTGACCCTAGAATCAATATCCGAGTCATTGGAAATCCTCGTCCAACTGTCAAACTGTATCGTGGATGTGAACAACTAAAGGAACCAGAAATCACTAAGTTGGAATCGGGGTCAAGGTTCACGGCCGACGTCACTTTTATGTTCAACAATTTCAGCCAAGCAGTGGAAGGAGCGTATCTTTTGGTGGCTACCAGTGGAACAAAACAACTTCGAGACATCTTTTCAGTTGATGTCATATCATATTAGATGGAGTTATACTCGAAATACTAAGCTGTATTCTTGTCTAGTCTGCGAAGTATTTGATTTCTAGGAGTTCCATGCATACCTAATGCAATAACATTGTTAATTTTACGAAACCGCCACCGTCTACTGTAGACTATAGTAAATAAAACACATTTTTATTCCAATATCTATTGTGTTCTGAAAATCATTTCAAAAACTCATTAATAATTACAAATCCTTTTTAATAATTAACATCTTATTTAAGAAAAATATGAATTACAAAAAGATATCTTTTCACTTTGGATTAGAACACCGTTATTTAAAAACAGTTGCCTTTAATTAGGTATTTGACACACCACCTCTTCTTCATCAGAACTACTAGTATTTTGGTTCGCTGTTAGCCTCGTCCCCAAAGCGGATCTTATGAGCTCGGCGGTGCTGCACGATCCAGCGCTCGATGAGAGCCTTGTCTCTCTGCAGATTGTCGAGCCTCTTGACAGCGTCCTCCAGTTCCACCAGCTTGTTCTGCATCAGGCCGCTCAGCTCCCCACTCTCCTTGTCGTGGTCCTTCTTCAGCTTGTCCATGCGGCCCAGCAGCTCCTCGTACTGCAGCTTCAGGTTCTGGATCGTGTTCTGCAAGTACGAAACACAACGACATCTCACTTTCTGATTGGTCCTCTAAACAGTAACTACGAAACACGTCAGTTCACTTTCTGATTAGGTCCTCTAAACAGTAACTACGAAACACGTCAGTTCACTTTCTGATTAGCTTATCTAAATAGTAAATAGGAAACACAACATCAGCTCACTTTGTGACTGTGATATCTAAATAGTAAATACGAAATACAACGTCAGTTCACTTTCTGATTGTGTTTAGTTAGTTCTCTTTCTGATTCGTAACACATTTATATATTTTAATATCAGTACATGACTGCATAGCTGAAACTACATGAATAATTGAAATAACTTAAGTGATACTAAACCTGCATGGTTATAACTGAAGCTGCATGTCTATATCTAAAGCTGCGTGATTGTAATTAAAACTACATGATCTAAACTAAAGTTACATGTTTATAACTAAAGCTGTATGGTTATAACTAAAGTTGCGTATCTGTACGTAAAGCAGTATGTTTGTATCTAAAACTGTATGTCTGTAAATAATCTGATCAAATCAAAACAAAGGGATCTTACTAAAACTTTTAATTTGCAGATTATCTTCCATTAATACCTTTAGATGTTTCTTTTATATCATACTCTTGTGGGTAACCAGTGGGTAAATCAGTTTCTTACATCGATCTATGCATAGAGATTCAAAGCGACACTGGTCTCCAAACTAAGCTGTATTACATCTTGAACTATCTGTGCATGGTTTCAGGCATTGGTATTTTGAACCGCTATATTTTGTCATATGACAAGGTTATATTTTCTGAAACTGTCGAAGGTCTTTTATGCTCGATAAACTTAACTTACATGTATATTTTCTTTTATGCTCGATAAACTTAACTTACATGTATATTTTCTTTTATGCTCGATAAACTTAACTTACATGTATATTTTCTTTTATGCTTGATAAACTTAACTTACATGAATATTGAGATTGGAGAGTTGTAGAAAATACTGCCAAAACTAAAATTGTTGTATTTAGAAAAAGGGGTGGTACAAAGACACATGAACACTGGGCTTATGATGGTGAAATTATATAAATTGTCGACTCCTTTAACTATTTAGGACTCATTTTTTATTACACTGGAAAGTTTACTAATATACACAGACATATAGCAAGTCAAGGTCGTAAAGCTTATTTATTATAAAGAGGTCGTCAAAAAATTAAATGTAAATGTCGAAACAGAAATTTACTTATTTGATACATATATACCACCTATACTTAATTACTGATGTGAGACATGGGACTTTGCTAACTCTCCAGATATTCAACAGGTTCACCTTTCATTTTGTAAACAAATATTTGGTGTGAATCGTAAAACCACAACTCATATGGTATGCAATGAATTAGGTCGTTATCCCATTCAGATATCTAGATATATAGCAATATAAATAAAAATATTGGTTGAAACGTATACAAAATGATAACTGTATATTAAAAGAAATTTACTAAGAAATGTTTAACGATTGTGAATCTCATATTAATAGGGCTACACATGTGAACCAACTACTGGACAGTGTTGGTAAGTCGTACGTTTGGTGGTGTCAGAATGTTACCAGTGAAATACCATTTACTGCTGATGTATCTGCACGCCTGAAACATATATATTTGCAAGATATGCATGCAACATTTTTGAGCTTCCTCCAAATGAATTATTTATAAGTTTTTAACTGATAACAATTGTCTACAGTATTATTTCTCAAAAAATTATCTTACAGAATTAGAAGTTTGTAAAGCTGCATGTTGTAACTAAACTACATAACTCTAACTAAACCTGCATGTTGGAACTAAAACTACATGACTCTAACTAAAGCTGCATGTTGGAACTAAAACTACATGACTCAAACTAAAGTTGCATGTTGTAAATAAACTACATGACTCTAACTAAAACTGCATGTTGTAACTAAACTATGTGACTCTAACTAAAACTGCATGTTGTTACTAAACTACATGATTCTATCTAAAGCTGCATGTTGTTACTAAAACTACATGACTCAAACTAAAGCTGCATGTTGTAACTAAACTACATGACTCTAACTAAACTGCATGTTGTAACCAAACTACATGACTCTAACTAAAGCTGCATGTTGTAAGTAAACTACATGACTCTAACTAAAGCTGCATGTTGTAACTAAAACTACATGACTCTAACTAAAGTTGCATGTTGTAACTAAACTACATGACTCTAACTAAAGCTGCATGTTGTAACTAAACTACATGACTCTAACTAAAGCTGCATGTTGTAACCAAACTGCATGATTCTAACTAAAGCTGCATGTTGTAACTAAAACTACATGACTCTAAGTAAAGCTGCATGTTGTAACTAAACTACATGACTCTAACTAAAGCTGCATGTTGTAACTAAACTACATGACTCTAACTAAAGCTGCATGTTGTAACTAAACTACATGACTCTAACTAAAGCTGCATGTTGTAACTAAACTACATGACTCTAACTAAAGCTGCATGTTGTAACTAAACTACATGACTCTAACTAAAGCTGCATGTTGTAACTAAACTACATGACTCTAGCTAAAGCTGCATGTTGTTACTAAAACTACATGACTCTAACTAAAACTGCATGTTGTAACTAAACTGCAGGACTCTAAGGCTGCATGTTGTTACTAAACTACATGACTCTAACTAAAACTGCATGTTGTAACTAAACTACATGACTCTAAGGCTGCATGTTGTAACTAAACTACATGACTCTAACTAAAACTGCATGTTGTAACTAAACTACATGACTTAACTAAAGCTGCTAAACTAAACTACATGCTGCATGTTGTAACTAAACTAACTACATGTTGTACTAAACTACATGACTGCATGTTGTAACTAAACTACATGACTCTAACTAAAGCTGCATGTTGTAACAGCTGCATGTTGTAACTAAACTACATGACTCTAACTAAAGCTGCATGTTGTAACTAAAACTACATGACTCTAACTAAAGCTGCATGTTGTAACTAAACTACATGACTCTAACTAAAACTGCATGTTGTAACTAAACTACATGACTCTAACTAAAGCTGCATGTTGTAACTAAACTACATGACTCTAACTAAAGCTGCATGTTGTTACTAAAACTACATGACTCTAACTAAAGCTGCATGTTGTAACTAAACTAAGGCTGCATGACTCTAACTAAAGCTGCATGTTGTAACTAAACTACATGACTCTAACTAAACTCTGCATGTTGTAACTAAACTACATGACTCTAACTAAAGCTGCATGTTGTAACTAAACTACATGACTCTAACTAAAGCTGCATGTTGTAACTAAACTACATGACTCTAACTAAAGCTGCATGTTGTAACTAAACTACATGACTCTAACTAAAGCTGCATGTTGTAACTAAACTACATGACTCTAACTAAAGCTGCATGTTGTAACTAAACTACATGACTCTAACTAAAGCTGCATGTTGTAACTAAACTACATGACTCTAAAGCTAAAGCTGCATGTTGTAACTAAACTACATGACTCTAACTAAAGCTGCATGTTGTAACTAAACTACATGACTCTAACTAAAGCTGCATGTTGTAACTAAACTACATGACTCTAACTAAAGCTGCATGTTGTAACTAAACTACATGACTCTAACTAAAGCTGCATGTTGTAACTAAACTACATGACTCTAACTAAAGCTGCATGTTGTAACTAAACTACATGACTCTAACTAAAGCTGCATGTTGTAACTAAACTACATGACTCTAACTAAAGCTGCATGTTGTAACTAAACTACATGACTCTAACTAAAGCTGCATGTTGTAACTAAACTACATGACTCTAACTAAAACTGCATGTTGTAACTAAACTACATGACTCTAACTAAAGCTGCATGTTGTAACTAAACTACATGACTCTAACTAAAGCTGCATGTTGTAACTAAACTACATGACTCTAACTAAAGCTGCATGTTGTAACTAAACTACATGACTCTAACTAAAGCTGCATGTTGTAACTAAACTACATGACTCTAACTAAAGCTGCATGTTGTAACTAAACTACATGACTCTAACTAAAGCTGCATGTTGTAACTAAACTACATGACTCTAACTAAAGCTGCATGTTGTAACTAAACTACATGACTCTAACTAAAGCTGCATGTTGTAACTAAACTACATGACTCTAACTAAAGCTGCATGTTGTAACTAAACTACATGACTCTAACTAAAGCTGCATGTTGTAACTAAACTACATGACTCTAACTAAAGCTGCATGTTGTAACTAAACTACATGACTCTAACTAAAGCTGCATGTTGTAACTAAACTACATGACTCTAACTAAACATGACTGCATGTTGTAACTAAACTACATGACTCTAACTAAAGCTGCATGTTGTAACTAAACTACATGACTCTAACTAAAGCTGCATGTTGTAACTAAACTACATGACTCTAACTAAAGCTGCATGTTGTAACTAAACTACATGACTCTAACTAAAGCTGCATGTTGTAACTAAACTACATGACTCTAACTAAAAAGCTGCATGTTGTAACTAAACTACATGACTCTAACTAAAGCTGCATGTTGTAACTAAACTACTATGACTCTAACTAAAGCTGCATGTTGTAACTAAACTACATGACTCTAACTAAAGCTGCATGTTGTAACTAAACTACATGACTCTAACTAAAGCTGCATGTTGTAACTAAACTACATGACTCTAACTAAAGCTGCATGTTGTAACTAAACTACATGACTCTAACTAAAGCTGCATGTTGTAACTAAACTACATGACTCTAACTAAAGCTGCATGTTGTAACTAAACTACATGACTCTAACTAAAGCTGCATGTTGTACTAAACTACATGACTCTAACTAAAGCTGCATGTTGTCTAACTAAAACTACATGACTCTAAACTAAAGCTGCATGTTGTAACTAAACTACATGACTCTAACTAAAGCTGCATGTTGTAACTAAACTACATGACTCTAACTAAAGCTGCATGTTGTAACTAAACTACATGACTCTAACTAAAGCTGCATGTTGTAACTAAACACTCTAACTAAAGTTGCATGTAACTAAACTACATGACTCTAACTAAAGCTGCATGTTGTAACTAAACTAACTAAAGCTGCATGTTGTAACTAAACTACATGACTCTAACTAAAGCTGCATGTTGTAACTAAACTACATGACTCTAACTAAAGCTGCATGTTGTAACTAAACTACATGACTCTAACTAAAGCTGCATGTTGTAACTAAACTACATGACTCTAACTAAAGCTGCATGTTGTAACTAAACTACATGACTCTAACTAAAGCTGCATGTTGTACTAAACTACATGACTCTAACTAAAACTGCATGTTGTAACTAAACTACATGACTCTAACTAAAGCTGCATGTTGTAACTAAACTACATGACTCTAACTAAAACTGCATGTTGTAACTAAACTACATGACTAACTAAGGCTGCATGTTGTAACTAAACTACATGACTCTAACTAAAACTGCATGTTGTAACTAAACTACATGATTCTAGCTAAAGCTGCATGTTGTAACTCAACTACATTACTAACTACAGCTGCATGTTGTAACTAAACTACATGACTCTAACTAAAGCTGCATGTTGTAACTAAACTACATGACTCTAACTAAAGCTGCATGTTGTAACTAAACTACATGACTCTAACTAAAGCTGCATGTTGTAACTAAACTACATGACTCTAACTAAAACTGCATGTTGTAACTAAACTACATGACTCTAACTAAAGCTGCATGTTGTAACTAAACTACATGACTCTAACTAAAGCTGCATGTTGTTACTAAAACTACATGATTCTAACTAAAACTGCATGTTGTAACTAAACTGCAGGACTCTAAGGCTGCATGTAATGTACATGACTCTAACTAAAACTGCATATTGTAACTAAACTACATAACCCTAAGGCTGCATGTTGTAACTAAACTACATGACTCTAACTAAAGCTGCATGTTGTAACTAAACTACATGACTCTAACTAAAGCTGCATGTTGTAACTAAACTACATGACTCTAACTAAAGCTGCATGTTGTAACTAAACTACATGACTCTAACTAAAGCTGCATGTTGTAACTAAACTACATGAAAACTAAAGCTGCATGTTGTAACTAAACTACATGACTCTAACTAAAGCTGCATGTTGTAACTAAACTACATGACTCTAACTAAAGCTGCATGTTGTAACTAAACTACATGACTCTAACTAAAGCTGCATGTTGTAACTAAACTACATGACTCTAACTAAAGCTGCATGTTGTAACTAAACTACATGACTCTAACTAAAGCTGCATGTTGTAACTAAACTACATGACTCTAACTAAAGCTGCATGTTGTAACTAAACTACATGACTCTAACTAAAGCTGCATGTTGTAACTAAACTACATGACTCTAACTAAAGCTGCATGTTGTAACTAAACTACATGACTCTAACTAAAGCTGCATGTTGTAACTAAACTACATGACTCTAACTAAAGCTGCATGTTGTAACTAAACTACATGACTCTAACTAAAGCTGCATGTTGTAACTAAACTACATGACTCTAACTAAAGCTGCATGTTGTAACTAAACTACATGACTCTAACTAAAGCTGCATGTTGTAACTAAACTACATGACTCTAACTAAAGCTGCATGTTGTAACTAAACTACATGACTCTAACTAAAGCTGCATGTTGTAACTAAACTACATGACTCTAACTAAAACTGCATGTTGTAACTAAACTACATGATTCTAACTAAAGCTGCATGTTGTTACTAAAACTACATGACTCTAACTAAAACTGCATGTTGTAACTAAACTGCATGACTCTAAGGCTGCATGTAATTAAAAACTACATGACTCTAACTAAAACTGCATATTGTAACTAAACTACATAACCCTAAGGCTGCATGTTGTAACTAAACTACATGACTCTAACTAAAATGTTGTAACTAAACTACATGACTCTAACTAAAGCTGCATGTTGTAACTAAACTACATGACTCTAACTAAAGCTGCATGTTGTAACTAAACTACATGACTCTAACTAAAGCTGCATGTTGTAACTAAACTACATGATAAAGCTGCATGTTGTTACTAAACTACATGACTCTAACTAAAGCTGCATGTTGTAACTAAACTACATGACTCTAACTAAAGCTGCATGTTGTAACTAAACTACATGACTCTAACTAAAGCTGCATGTTGTAACTAAACTACATGACTCTAACTAAAGCTGCATGTTGTAACTAAACTACATGACTAAAGCTGCATGACTAAACTAATGACTCTAACTAAAGCTGCATGTTGTAACTAAACTACATGACTCTAACTAAAGCTGCATGTTGTAACTAAACTACATGACTCTAACTAAAGCTGCATGTTGTAACTAAACTACATGACTCTAACTAAAGCTGCATGTTGTAACTAAACTACATGACTCTAACTAAAGCTGCATGTTGTAACTAAACTACATGACTCTAACTAAAGCTGCATGTTGTAACTAAACTACATGACTCTAACTAAAGCTGCATGTTGTAACTAAACTACATGACTCTAACTAAAGCTGCATGTTGTAACTAAACTACATGACTCTAACTAAAACTGCATGTTGTAACTAAACTACATGACTCTAACTAAAGCTGCATGTTGTAACTAAACTACATGACTCTAACTAAAGCTGCATGTTGTAACTAAACTACATGACTCTAACTAAAGCTGCATGTTGTAACTAAACTACATGACTCTAACTAAAGCTGCATGTTGTAACTAAACTACATGACTCTAACTAAAGCTGCATGTTGTAACTAAACTACATGACTCTAACTAAAGCTGCATGTTGTAACTAAACTACATGACTCTAACTAAAGCTGCATGTTGTAACTAAACTACATGACTCTAACTAAAGCTGCATGCTGTTACTAAAACTACATGACTCTAACTAAAGCTGCATGTTATAACTAAACTACATGACTCTAACTAAAACTGCATGTTGTAACTAAACTACATGACTCTAACTAAAGCTGCATGTTGTAACTAAACTACATGACTCTAACTAAAACTGCATGTTGTAACTAAACTACATGACTCTAACTAAAGCTGCATGTTGTAACTAAACTACATGACTCTAACTAAAGCTGCATGTTGTTACTAAAACTACATGATTCTAACTAAAACTGCATGTTGTAACTAAACTGCAGGACTCTAAGGCTGCATGTAATTAAAACTACATGACTCTAACTAAAACTGCATATTGTAACTAAACTACATAACCCTAAGGCTGCATGTTGTAACTAAACTACATGACTCTAACTAAACTGCATGTTGTAACCAAACTACATGACTCTAACTAAAGCTGCATGTTGTAAGTAAACTACATGACTCTAACTAAAACTGCATGTTGTAACTAAACTATGTGACTCTAACTAAAACTGCATGTTGTTACTAAACTACATGATTCTATCTAAAGCTGCATGTTGTTACTAAAACTACATGACTCAAACTAAAGCTGCATGTTGTAACTAAACTACATGACTCTAACTAAAACTGCATGTTGTAACTAAACTACATGACTCTAACTAAAGCTGCATGTTGTAACTAAACTACATGACTCTAACTAAAGCTGCATGTTGTAACTAAACTACATGACTCTAACTAAAGCTGCATGTTGTAACTAAACTACATGACTCTAACTAAAGCTGCATGTTGTAACTAAACTACATGACTCTAACTAAAGCTGCATGTTGTAACTAAACTACATGACTCTAACTAAAGCTGCATGTTGTAACTAAACTACATGACTCTAACTAAAGCTGCATGTTGTAACTAAACTACATGACTCTAACTAAAGCTGCATGTTGTAACTAAACTACATGACTCTAACTAAAGCTGCATGTTGTAACTAAACTACATGACTCTAACTAAAACTGCATGTTGTAACTAAACTACATGACTCTAACTAAAGCTGCATGTTGTAACTAAACTACATGACTCTAACTAAAACTGCATGTTGTAACTAAACTACATGACTCTAACTAAAGCTGCATGTTGTAACTAAACTACATGACTCTAGCTAAAGCTGCATGTTGTTACTAAAACTACATGACTCTAACTAAAACTGCATGTTGTAACTAAACTGCAGGACTCTAAGGCTGCATGTAATTAAAACTACATGACTCTAACTAAAACTGCATATTGTAACTAAACTACATAACCCTAAGGCTGCATGTTGTAACTAAACTACATGACTCTAACTAAAACTGCATGTTGTAACTAAACTACATGATTCTAACTAAAGCTGCATGTTGTAACTCAAACTACATGACTAACTAAAGCTGCATGTTGTAACTAAACTACATGACTCTAACTAAAGTTGCATGTTGTAACTAAACTACATGACTCTAACTAAAGCTGCATGTTGTAACTAAACTACATGACTCTAACTAAAGCTGCATGTTGTAACTAAACTACATGACTCTAACTAAAACTGCATGTTGTAACTAAACTACATGACTCTAACTAAAGCTGCATGTTGTAACTAAACTACATGACTCTAACTAAAGCTGCATGTTGTTACTAAAACTACATGATTCTAACTAAAACTGCATGTTGTAACTAAACTGCAGGACTCTAAGGCTGCATGTAATTAAAACTACATGACTCTAACTAAAACTGCATGTTGTAACTAAACTACATGACTCTAACTAAGGCTGCATGTTGTAACTAAACTACATGACTCTAACTAAAGCTGCATGTTGTAACTAAACTACATGACTCTAACTAAAGCTGCATGTTGTAACTAAACTACATGACTCTAACTAAAGCTGCATGTTGTAACTAAACTACATGACTCTAACTAAAGCTGCATGTTGTAACTAAACTACATGATTCTAACTAAAGCTGCATGTTGTTACTAAAACTACATGACTCTAACTAAAGCTGCATGTTATAACTAAACTACATGACTCTAACTAAAACTGCATGTTGTAACTAAACTACATGACTCTAACTAAAGCTGCATGTTGTAACTAAACTACATGACTCTAACTAAAGCTGCATGTTGTAACTAAACTACATGATTCTAACTAAAACTGCATGTTGTAACTAAACTACATGATTCTAGCTAAAGCTGCATGTTGTAACTAAACTACATGACTCTAACTAAAACTGCATGTTGTAACTAAACTGTCTAAGTGCATGTAATAAAACTACATGACTCTAACTAAAACTGCATATTGTAACTAAACTACATAACCCTAAGGCTGCATGTTGTAACTAAACTACATGACTCTAACTAAACTGCATGTTGTAACCAAACTACATGACTCTAACTAAAGCTGCATGTTGTAAGTAAACTACATGACTCTAACTAAAACTGCATGTTGTAACTAAACTATGTGACTCTAACTAAAACTGCATGTTGTTACTAAACTACATGATTCTATCTAAAGCTGCATGTTGTTACTAAAACTACATGACTCAAACTAAAGCTGCATGTTGTAACTAAACTACATGACTCTAACTAAACTGCATGTTGTAACTAAACTACATGACTCTAACTAAAGCTGCATGTTGTAACTAAACTACATGACTCTAACTAAAGCTGCATGTTGTAACTAAACTACATGACTCTAACTAAAGTATGTTGTAACTAAACTACATGACTCTAACTAAAGCTGCATGTTGTAACTAAACTACATGACTCTAACTAAAGCTGCATGTTGTAACTAAACTACATGACTCTAACTAAAGCTGCATGTTGTAACTAAACTACATGACTCTAACTAAAGCTGCATGTTGTAACTAAACTACATGACTCTAACTAAAGCTGCATGTTGTAACTAAACTACATGACTCTAACTAAAGCTGCATGTTGTAACTAAACTACATGACTCTAACTAAAACTGCATGTTGTAACTAAACTACATGACTCTAACTAAAGCTGCATGTTGTAACTAAACTACATGACTCTAACTAAAGCTGCATGTTGTAACTAAACTACATGATTCTAACTAAAACTGCATGTTGTAACTAAACTACATGATTCTAGCTAAAGCTGCATGTTGTTACTAAAACTACATGACTCTAACTAAAACTGCATGTTGTAACTAAACTGCAGGACTCTAAGGCTGCATGTAATTAAAACTACATGACTCTAACTAAAACTGCATATTGTAACTAAACTACATAACCCTAAGGCTGCATGTTGTAACTAAACTACATGACTCTAACTAAAACTGCATGTTGTAACTAAACTACATGATTCTAGCTAAAGCTGCATGTTGTAACTCAACTACATTACTAACTACAGCTGCATGTTGTAACTAAACTACATGACTCTAACTAAAGTTGCATGTTGTAACTAAACTACATGAGTCTAGCTAAAGCTGCATGCTGTTACTAAAACTACATGACTCTAACTAAAGCTGCATGTTATAACTAAACTACATGACTCTAACTAAAACTGCATGTTGTAACTAAACTACATGACTCTAACTAAAGCTGCATGTTGTAACTAAACTACATGACTCTAACTAAAGCTGCATGTTGTTACTAAAACTACATGATTCTAACTAAAACTGCATGTTGTAACTAAACTGCAGGACTCTAAGGCTGCATGTAATTAAAACTACATGACTTTAACTAAAACTGCATATTGTAACTAAACTACATAACCCTAAGGCTGCATGTTGTAACTAAACTACATGACTCTAACTAAAGCTGCATGTTGTAACTAAACTACATGACTCTAACTAAAGCTGCATGTTGTAACTAAACTACATGACTCTAACTAAAGCTGCATGTTGTAACTAAACTACATGACTCTAACTAAAACTGCATGTTGTAACTAAACTACATGATTCTAAAAGCTGCATGTTGTTACTAAAACTACATGACTCTAACTAAAGCTGCATGTTGTAACTAAACTACATGACTCTAACTAAAACTGCATGTTGTAACTAAACTACATGACTCTAACTAAAGCTGCATGTTGTAACTAAACTACATGACTCTAACTAAAGCTGCATGTTGTAACTAAACTACATGATTCTAACTAAAACTGCATGTTGTAACTAAACTACATGATTCTAGCTAAAGCTGCATGTTGTTACTAAAACTACATGACTCTAACTAAAACTGCATGTTGTAACTAAACTACAGGACTCTAAGGCTGCATGTAACTAAAACTACATGACTCTAACTAAACTGCATGTAACTAAACTACATAACTAAGGCTGCATGTTGTAACTAAACTACATGACTCTAACTAAACTGCATGTTGTAACCAAACTACATGACTCTAACTAAAGCTGCATGTTGTAAGTAAACTACATGACTCTAACTAAAACTGCATGTTGTAACTAAACTATGTGACTCTAACTAAAACTGCATGTTGTAACTAAACTACATGATTCTAACTAAAGCTGCATGTTGTAACTAAAACTACATGACTCAAACTAAAGCTGCATGTTGTAACTAAACTACATGACTCTAACTAAAGCTGCATGTTGTAACTAAACTACATGACTCTAACTAAAGCTGCATGTTGTAACTAAACTACATGACTCTAACTAAAGCTGCATGTTGTAACTAAACTACATGACTCTAACTAAAGCTGCATGTTGTAACTAAACTACATGACTCTAACTAAAGCTGCATGTTGTAACTAAACTACATGACTCTAACTAAAGCTGCATGTTGTAACTAAACTACATGACTCTAACTAAAGCTGCATGTTGTAACTAAAACTACATGACTCTAACTAAAGCTGCATGTTGTAACTAAACTACATGTACTGACTAACTAAAGCTGCATGTTGTAACTAAACTACATGACCCTAAGGCTGCATGTTGTAACTAAACTACATGACTCTAACTAAAACTGCATGTTGTAACTAAACTACATGACTCTAACTAAAGCTGCATGTTGTAACTAAACTACATGACTAACTAAACTGCATGTTGTAACTAAACTACATGACTCTAACTAAAGCTGCATGTTGTAACTAAACTACATGACTCTAACTAAAGCTGCATGTTGTAACTAAACTACATGACTCTAACTAAAGCTGCATGTTGTAACTAAACTACATGACTCTAACTAAAGCTGCATGTTGTAACTAAACTACATGACTCTAACTAAAGCTGCATGTTGTAACTAAACTACATGACTCTAACTAAAGCTGCATGTTGTAACTAAACTACATGACTCTAACTAAAACTGCATGTTGTAACTAAACTACATGACTAACTAAAGCTGCATGTTGTTAAAACTACATGACTCTAACTAAAACTGCATATTGTAACTAAACTACATAACTAAGCTGCATGTTGTAACTAAACTACATGACTCTAACTAAAGCTGCATGTTGTAACTAAACTACATGACTCTAACTAAAGCTGCATGTTGTAACTAAACTACATGACTCTAACTAAAGCTGCATGTTGTAACTAAACTACATGACTCTAACTAAAGCTGCATGTTGTAACTAAACTACATGACTCTAACTAAAGCTGCATGTTGTAACTAAACTACATGACTCTAACTAAAGCTGCATGTTGTAACTAAACTACATGACTCTAACTAAAGCTGCATGTTGTAACTAAACTACATGACTCTAACTAAAGCTGCATGTTGTAACTAAACTACATGACTCTAACTAAAGCTGCATGTTGTAACTAAACTACATGACTCTAACTAAAGCTGCATGTTGTAACTAAACTACATGACTCTAACTAAAGCTGCATGTTGTAACTAAACTACATGACTCTAACTAAAGCTGCATGTTGTAACTAAACTACATGACTCTAACTAAAACTGCATGTTGTAACTAAACTACATGACTCTAACTAAAGCTGCATGTTGTAACTAAACTACATGACTCTAACTAAAGCTGCATGTTGTAACTAAACTACATGATTCTAACTAAAACTGCATGTTGTAACTAAACTACATGATTCTAGCTAAAGCTGCATGTTGTTACTAAAACTACATGACTCTAACTAAAACTGCATGTTGTAACTAAACTGCAGGACTCTAAGGCTGCATGTAATTAAAACTACATGACTCTAACTAAAACTGCATATTGTAACTAAACTACATAACCCTAAGGCTGCATGTTGTAACTAAACTACATGACTCTAACTAAAACTGCATGTTGTAACTAAACTACATGATTCTAGCTAAAGCTGCATGTTGTAACTAACTACATACTAACTACAGCTGCATGTTGTAACTAAACTACATGACTCTAACTAAAGTTGCATGTTGTAACTAAACTACATGATTCTAGCTAAAGCTGCATGTTGTTACTAAAACTACATGACTCTAACTAAAACTGCATGTTGTAACTAAACTACATGACTCTAACTAAAACTGCATGTTGTAACTAAACTACATGACTCTAACTAAAGCTGCATGTTGTAACTAAACTACATGACTCAAACTAAAGCTGCATGTTGTAACTAAACTACATGACTCTAACTAAACTGCATGTTGTAACCAAACTACATGACTCTAACTAAAGCTGCATGTTGTAAGTAAACTACATGACTCTAACTAAAGCTGCATGTTGTAACTAAACTACATGACTCTAACTAAAGCTGCATGTTGTAACTAAACTACATGACTCTAACTAAAGCTGCATGTTGTAACTAAACTACATGACTCTAACTAAAGCTGCATGTTGTAACTAAACTACATGACTCTAACTAAAGCTGCATGTTGTAACTAAACTACATGACTCTAACTAAAGCTGCATGTTGTAACTAAACTACATGACTCTAACTAAAGCTGCATGTTGTAACTAAACTACATGACTCTAACTAAAGCTGCATGTTGTAACTAAACTACATGACTCTAACTAAAGCTGCATGTTGTAACTAAACTACATGACTCTAACTAAAGCTGCATGTTGTAACTAAACTACATGACTCTAACTAAAACTGCATGTTGTAACTAAACTACATGACTCTAACTAAAGCTGCATGTTGTAACTAAACTACATGACTCTAACTAAAGCTGCATGTTGTAACTAAACTACATGATTCTAACTAAAACTGCATGTTGTAACTAAACTACATGATTCTAGCTAAAGCTGCATGTTGTTACTAAAACTACATGACTCTAACTAAAACTGCATGTTGTAACTAAACTGCAGGACTCTAAGGCTGCATGTAATTAAAACTACATGACTCTAACTAAAACTGCATATTGTAACTAAACTACATAACCCTAAGGCTGCATGTTGTAACTAAACTACATGACTCTAACTAAACTGCATGTTGTAACCAAACTACATGACTCTAACTAAAGCTGCATGTTGTAAGTAAACTACATGACTCTAACTAAAGCTGCATGTTGTAACTAAAACTACATGACTCTAACTAAAGTTGCATGTTGTAACTAAACTACATGACTCTAACTAAAGCTGCATGTTGTAACTAAACTACATGACTCTAACTAAAGCTGCATGTTGTAACCAAACTACATGATTCTAACTAAAGCTGCATGTTGTAACTAAAACTACATGACTCTAAGTAAAGCTGCATGTTGTAACTAAACTACATGACTCTAACTAAAGCTGCATGTTGTAACTAAACTACATGACTCTAACTAAAGCTGCATGTTGTAACTAAACTACATGACTCTAACTAAAGCTGCATGTTGTAACTAAACTACATGACTCTAACTAAAACTGCATGTTGTAACTAAACTACATGACTCTAACTAAAGCTGCATGTTGTAACTAAACTACATGACTCTAACTAAAGCTGCATGTTGTAACTAAACTACATGATTCTAACTAAAACTGCATGTTGTAACTAAACTACATGATTCTAGCTAAAGCTGCATGTTGTTACTAAAACTACATGACTCTAACTAAAACTGCATGTTGTAACTAAACTGCAGGACTCTAAGGCTGCATGTAATTAAAACTACATGACTCTAACTAAAACTGCATATTGTAACTAAACTACATAACCCTAAGGCTGCATGTTGTAACTAAACTACATGACTCTAACTAAAACTGCATGTTGTAACTAAACTACATGATTCTAGCTAAAGCTGCATGTTGTAACTCAACTACATTACTAACTACAGCTGCATGTTGTAACTAAACTACATGACTCTAACTAAAGTTGCATGTTGTAACTAAACTACATGAATCTAACTAAAGTTGCATGTTGTAACTAAACTACATGACTCTAACTAAAGCTGCATGTTGTAACTAAACTACATGACTCTAACTAAAGCTGCATGTTGTAACTAAACTACATGACTCTAACTAAAACTGCATGTTGTAACTAAACTACATGATTCTAGCTAAAGCTGCATGTTGTTACTAAAACTACATGACTCTAACTAAAACTGCATGTTGTAATTAAACTATGTGACTCTAACTAAAACTGCATGTTGTTACTAAACTACATGATTCTATCTAAAGCTGCATGTTGTTACTAAAACTACATGACTCAAACTAAAGCTGCATGTTGTAACTAAACTACATGACTCTAACTAAACTGCATGTTGTAACCAAACTACATGACTCTAACTAAAGCTGCATGTTGTAAGTAAACTACATGACTCTAACTAAAGCTGCATGTTGTAACTAAACTACATGACTCTAACTAAAGCTGCATGTTGTAACCAAACTGCATGATTCTAACTAAAGCTGCATGTTGTAACTAAACTACATGACTCTAACTAAAGCTGCATGTTGTAACTAAACTACATGATTCTAACTAAAACTGCATGTTGTAACTAAACTACATGATTCTAGCTAAAGCTGCATGTTGTTACTAAAACTACATGACTCTAACTAAAACTGCATGTTGTAACTAAACTGCAGGACTCTAAGGCTGCATGTAATTAAAACTACATGACTCTAACTAAAACTGCATATTGTAACTAAACTACATAACCCTAAGGCTGCATGTTGTAACTAAACTACATGACTCTAACTAAAACTGCATGTTGTAACTAAACTACATGATTCTAGCTAAAGCTGCATGTTGTAACTCAACTACAGTACTAACTACAGCTGCATGTTGTAACTAAACTACATGACTCTAACTAAAGTTGCATGTTGTAACTAAACTACATGATTCTAGCTAAAGCTGCATGTTGTAACTAAACTACATGACTCTAACTAAAGCTGCATGTTATAACTAAACTACATGACTCTAACTAAAACTGCATGTTGTAACTAAACTACATGACTCTAACTAAAGCTGCATGTTGTAACTAAACTACATGATTCTAACTAAAACTGCATGTTGTAACTAAACTACATGATTCTAGCTAAAGCTGCATGTTGTTACTAAAACTACATGACTCTAACTAAAGCTGCATGTTATAACTAAACTACATGACTCTAACTAAAACTGCATGTTGTAACTAAACTACATGACTCTAACTAAAGCTGCATGTTGTAACTAAACTACATGACTCTAACTAAAGCTGCATGTTGTAACTAAACTACATGATTCTAACTAAAACTGCATGTTGTAACTAAACTACATGATTCTAGCTAAAGCTGCATGTTGTTACTAAAACTACATGACTCTAACTAAAACTGCATGTTGTAACTAAACTGCAGGACTCTAAGGCTGCATGTAATTAAAACTACATGACTTTAACTAAAACTGCATATTGTAACTAAACTACATAACCCTAAGGCTGCATGTTGTAACTAAACTACATGACTCTAACTAAAACTGCATGTTGTAACTAAACTACATGATTCTAGCTAAAGCTGCATGTTGTAACTCAACTACATTACTAACTACAGCTGCATGTTGTAACTAAACTACATGACTCTAACTAAAGTTGCATGTTGTAACTAAACTACATGATTCTAGCTAAAGCTGCATGTTGTTACTAAAACTACATGACTCTAACTAAAGCTGCATGTTGTAACTAAACTACATGATTCTAACTAAAGCTGCATGTTGTAACTAAACTACATGACTCTAACTAAAGCTGCATGTTGTAACTAAACTGCATGACTCTAAGGCTGCATGTAACTAAAACTACATGACTCTAACTAAAACTGCATGTTGTAACTAAACTACATAACCCTAAGGCTGCATGTTGTAACTAAACTACATGACTCTAACCAAAACTGCATGTTGTAACTAAACTACATGATTCTAGCTAAAGCTGCATGTTGTAACTCAACTACATTACTAACTACAGCTGCATGTTGTAACTAAACTACATAACTCTAACTAAAGTTGCATGTTGTAACTAAACTACATGATTCTAGCTAAAGCTGCATGTTGTTACTAAAACTACATGACTCTAACTAAAACTGCATGTTGTAATTAAACTATGTGACTCTAACTAAAACTGCATGTTGTTACTAAACTACATGATTCTATCTAAAGCTGCATGTTGTTACTAAAACTACATGACTCAAACTAAAGCTGCATGTTGTAACTAAACTACATGACTCTAACTAAACTGCATGTTGTAACCAAACTACATGACTCTAACTAAAGCTGCATGTTGTAAGTAAACTACATGACTCTAACTAAAGCTGCATGTTGTAACTAAAACTACATGACTCTAACTAAAGTTGCATGTTGTAACCAAACTGCATGATTCTAACTAAAGCTGCATGTTGTAACTAAAACTACATGACTCTAACTAAAGCTGCATGTTGTAACTAAACTAGATGATTCTAACTAAAACTGCATGTTGTAACTAAACTACATGATTCTAGCTAAAGCTGCATGTTGTTACTAAAACTACATGACTCTAACTAAAACTGCATGTTGTAACTAAACTGCAGGACTCTAAGGCTGCATGTAATTAAAACTACATGACTCTAACTAAAACTGCATATTGTAACTAAACTACATAACCCTAAGGCTGCATGTTGTAACTAAACTACATGACTCTAACTAAAACTGCATGTTGTAACTAAACTACATGATTCTAGCTAAAGCTGCATGTTGTAACTCAACTACAGTACTAACTACAGCTGCATGTTGTAACTAAACTACATGACTCTAACTAAAGTTGCATGTTGTAACTAAACTACATGATTCTAGCTAAAGCTGCATGTTGTAACTAAACTACATGACTCTAACTAAAGCTGCATGTTGTAACTAAACTACATGACTCTAACTAAAGCTGCATGTTGTAACTAAACTACATGACTCTAACTAAAGCTGCATGTTGTAACTAAACTACATGATTCTAACTAAAACTGCATGTTGTAACTAAACTACATGATTCTAGCTAAAGCTGCATGTTGTTACTAAAACTACATGACTCTAACTAAAGCTGCATGTTATAACTAAACTACATGACTCTAACTAAAACTGCATGTTGTAACTAAACTACATGACTCTAACTAAAGCTGCATGTTGTAACTAAACTACATGACTCTAACTAAAGCTGCATGTTGTAACTAAACTACATGATTCTAACTAAAACTGCATGTTGTAACTAAACTACATGATTCTAGCTAAAGCTGCATGTTGTTACTAAAACTACATGACTCTAACTAAAACTGCATGTTGTAACTAAACTGCAGGACTCTAAGGCTGCATGTAATTAAAACTACATGACTTTAACTAAAACTGCATATTGTAACTAAACTACATAACCCTAAGGCTGCATGTTGTAACTAAACTACATGACTCTAACTAAAACTGCATGTTGTAACTAAACTACATGATTCTAGCTAAAGCTGCATGTTGTAACTCAACTACATTACTAACTACAGCTGCATGTTGTAACTAAACTACATGACTCTAACTAAAGTTGCATGTTGTAACTAAACTACATGATTCTAGCTAAAGCTGCATGTTGTTACTAAAACTACATGACTCTAACTAAAGCTGCATGTTGTAACTAAACTACATGATTCTAACTAAAGCTGCATGTTGTAACTAAACTACATGACTCTAACTAAAGCTGCATGTTGTAACTAAACTGCATGACTCTAAGGCTGCATGTAACTAAAACTACATGACTCTAACTAAAACTGCATGTTGTAACTAAACTACATAACCCTAAGGCTGCATGTTGTAACTAAACTACATGACTCTAACCAAAACTGCATGTTGTAACTAAACTACATGACTCTAACTAAAGCTGCATATTGTAACTAAACTGCATGACTCTAAGGCTACATGTCACTAAACTACATGACTCTAACTAAAGCTGCATGTTGTAACTAAACTACATGATTCTAACTAAAACTGCATGTTGTAACTAAAACTACATGACTCTAACTAAAGCTGCATGTTGTAAGTAAACTACATGATTCTAACTGCTGCATGTTGTAACTAAACTACATAACTCTAACTAAAACTGCACATCTGTGACTCAATTTGTACTCTTGTAACTAAAAATGCATGCCTTAACTAAAACTACAATACTATAAATAAAACTGCCTGTTTGTAATTGAAACTACACTCCTGTAACTAAAGCTGCAAGTTTGTAATTAAAACTACACTCCTGTGATTGAAGCTGCAAGTTTGTAATTGAAACTACACGTCTGTGATTGAAGCTGCAAGTTTGTAATTGAAACTACACGCCAGTAATTGAAGCTGCAAGTTTGTAATTGAAACTACACGCCAGTAATTGAAGCTGCAAGTTTGTAATTGAAACTACACTCCTGTGATTGAAGCTGCAAGTTTGTAATTGAAACTACACGTCTGTGATTGAAGCTGCAAGTTTGTAATTGAAACTACACTCCTGTGATTGAAGCTGCAAGTTTGTAATTGAAACTACACGCCTGTGATTGAAGCTGCAAGTTTGTAATTGAAACTACACGCCTGTGATTGAAGCTGCAAGTTTGTAATTGAAACTACACGCCTGTGATTGAAGCTGCAAGTTTGTAATTGAAACTACACTCCTGTGATTGAAGCTGCAAGTTTGTAATTGAAACTACACGTCTGTGATTGAAGCTGCAAGTTTGTAATTGAAACTACACGTCAGTGATTGAAGCTGCAAATTTGTAATTGAAACTACACGTCTGTGATTGAAGCTGCAAGTTTGTAATTGAAACTACACGTCATTGATTGAAGCTGCAAGTTTGTAATTGAAACTACACGCCAGTGATTGAAGCTGCAAGTTTGTAATTGAAACTACACGCCAGTGATTAAAACTGCAAGTTTGTAATTGAAACTACACTTGTCTGACTAGGATACATGACTCTAATGAAAACTAATACCTCCTGACAATAATTAAAATTATATATCTAATTAAAACGTGATTGTAACTCGAACTGCATGACTTAAACTCCATAGGTGTATCTACAACTCCATGACTGACTACAATGTCATGGTTCTATTTAAAACTATAATTCATGTCTTAGACGTACTGACTAACTCTTACTACAGCTCCATGATTCATCTAACACATTGTGACGATAACCACTCTTTCACGTTCTAAAGTGGCGTATAACTAAATCTACACGTCAAGAAACATGTGTACGGCAACAGCTACGACTACATGGATGCAAAATAAGTACACGTTACCTGATCCGCACCTTCAAATTCCAGAGAGGTCGCACCAGTTATGAAAATCAAAAAGCTGACGACAAGCATTTTGAGCAGGTGTCATATGATGCAGCCTAGTGGCGAGAAACCAAGTACGTACGCTAAAAGGTCTTCATAACCACAAGACAACATTCTAACGATTATATGCCAACCAAGACGTCAAGAAAAGGTGTTCACATTTAACACAAGATACTCAATAAAGAATCCGGCAGTCATGTTTAGTCATGAAATAAGAATTTAAATTAATTATGGTATCTACGTTACATACATACATACATAACATACATACATAACATACATACAGTCAACTTCGACATACATACAATATATAGATATTCATACATCAGTACATACTAGCCAGTGACAGGTCTGCCCACTGTTTCATGCACGTAAGCGGGATCGACCGCGTAGATTGTAGGCCCCATGCATATGGTTGAGTTAAAGAACTTCCCTTTTTATGGAAGCTTCGATAGCTCAGAGCGTATCGTGGTTATTCTTGCAATTTGCGGGCGATTCTGTGCCACGGGTTCGTGTCCCAGCAACGGCATGGGACAATTTGTGAGGCCAGAAAGGATTTAATTATCCCCTGCGCCAGTGCGTTAATATCTATGTATGTAACAGTCAACCTCGACATACATACAATATATAGATGTTCATACATCAATACATACATACATGCATGCAAGCTCTTGAGAGGAGTGTCAACGCCACCAGTTAACACCCTTCCCAAACGTCCTGATCACAGGTAAACACCACCAACCCCACATATCCCATCTAACTCACACACTGACAGTAACTCAGTACCTCCCTGGCAATTTCATTTGCTGACATTAACGCATTACAATCTCCCACCGCCCCGAATCGCAATTCGACGCCGAATACAATTTTCGACAAACTTAATTCAACCAATTTCGGTACAAAATTCCGGACAAACCACAATGGTGCTTTCCTGAATTTTAGAAAAACACAACCTTCTCTTTGGCTCATCAGATTTCTCTAGAATCAGTTTGGAAAAGATCCTGGGGTGCAAGTAGTGTGTTATCCAGGCGTCAATTTCAACCAATCTCGGACCATGGCCTGAAATTACAAGGGCAAGTTCCAACCTGAAAGCATTGTTCTGAACATTGGTATAAATTCCAAAGATCACAATAATACCAGTGCATCAGATCGGTTGTAAAATATGATCAGCTCAATCCGAAAACGATTTCATAGGTCAAAAAATATTTGTTGTGTAACTGAACCTGTCGGACAGACTTTTGGCTTGTCAGAAAACCTGTCTCAGCCAAATAAATTTAGCTGTAAAAACAACGAGGCACATCAAAATTATACCTGCGCTTCCCGTATATGATTTTGAGGTTGGACAGGACAACACTGGACAGAAACAACTGTCAATAACCGTTACCGCAGTTGGATGATGTACCTGAAGTTAAACTAAGGCCGGGAGAGGGTAATGTCCACCCTGATTTAGGATTAGGAACTAACTTTGTTAACCTAACTGGTGACATTATCCGTCTAACATCTAAAGAATCATTACTGGACTGGGGTCTAAATTTTGTTCCCACACCCCAACCAAAAATGGGCTTAGAAGTTAAATTTAACAATAGTTCAATGGATACGGCGGTTTTTAAAGCAAAATATTAAACTGGTCGCCTGTTTTCGATACTGAACTGGAGAAAAAATCCGATTCACGGAAAACTTCAACTGGTAGCTCCCAAATTCTAGAGTATCCTAAAGCTAAAAAGAATAATGGAAAAAGTGGGTGATATGACTGTTTATACAATTCATCAAAATCTTTCTGTCATGGTGCTCTCAACAATGTACGCAAAAACCACAAAATTGTTACATAACCTGCAGATAAGGCGTCATAACTGTTATAGTCCTGTTCAATTGTTTAGACCCTACGTTTTTTGCAAATGTTACGTTTAATTCCTATTCAATCCTTGTTTTCTTTACATTTGCATGAAAACAAACCCAAACCCCGACAGGTTTCATGTACAATTCATCATCTAAAATGCACGAAGTTGACTTATTTCCATTTTACAAAAATCTATGTATGTTTGTTTGCCAGGGCAAACCTTGCAGTTCAGTACCCACAAGTGTTCTTGGTGGTAGTTTTTGCATCTTTGTAAGGTACTGATTGAAGATTCAAGGGGTGCAAACTTGGCACCCTTGGGCATTTTGAAATATTCAAGATGGCTGCCAAAACACATAACTCGGATACTTTATTACATATAAAGAAACTGTTGATGTCTATGGCAGAATTTTAGGGGTCATGGAATTCATTTTGAACTACCTCAGATAAACAAGACATTGTAACATCATATAACTTCAAGATGGCCGCCACTATAACGTCGGAACCAGTCTGGCAACAGAGAGGCAATGTTTGGCCTAACCCAAATTTGCTTTGGGTTTTTTTTTAAATTATGTTTATTTATCTTTGGGGCATATATAATAATATCTAGGTGGATGTAGAGTTGTCACCCTTGAACAATTTAAAATATTCAAGATGGCCACCAAGAGGTCTGAAAATCAACAAAGTACTATATATCTGTAATCAGATATAATAAAAAGATATATTTATCTTTTTTTTATATATTTAAAAAAATAAGGAATTCAATGAAATAATAATTTAAAGGAATCAATAGGAATTGTTAATATAATATTCAAGATGGCCGCTATGGAATGTAAAAATCAACAAAGTGCTATATCTATATAACGAAATGGTAAAGAATTCAGTTAAACAATTATCTGAAGCAGCAGTAGAAATAATTAATATATATTAAATATTAATACTCTAGATATTGCCACGGACTTCATCGATGTGAACATTTAACTAACTAGTGTCTCGGCGAGTCCAACCAAACGATAAATATGTTAGAAACTGTGCGTTACTAAACTATAGTTGAGTGTTTATGTTATACCACAATATAAATTTAAGTACAATATATTTCAGTCGTCTTGTGCCTATATTCGACTAATTATTCTACATACTTGTCCTCTTTTTCTGCCAAATCAGTTGCATTTCTTGGTCAATGAAATAAACCTGGCCACCTAAACATACACTGAAAACTTTACATACCAGGTTGGAACCGATGCAACCACATAAATTTTGCGTTCTACAGGAATATTCAGTCTCAAATGAACATCTTATTAATTTTAGCAACTCATCTGAAGCTAGTGGTATATCAGGGACAGTATCTGTTTTAAGTGATTTAGAAGTCACGTCTCGTGATCAGTCATATGCAATTGAATCTAATGTTGGTGGATTTGGTTCCAAATAATTTATCTTTTGACTGAGGGATTCACCAGTGGGAGGAAGATAGGCAAGCTTTGGTGCACATGTCATGCTCTGACCAACGTTTGACAACCACATTTTATGATGATAAAAGCATTTCTCATGGACTTGGTGACAGTGGCTGTAATATACAATGTAGGGGCATCACTATTGTTGGAAAGGGTAAGTGGAAATGCTACAGGCTGGTTTTCACACCATTAACTATTTAGGCAATATCAGTATACCTCTGTCAGATGTCACAAGTCAAGCCAGGTTGTTTACTGCAGCATGCTATAACCTGTAACAGTGTCAGTGTATGACAGACGTCCGCCACAAGATGTGGTCATCAAACGTTGTGCGGAGCACGGACTGTGCACTAAAGCTTGCCTCTCTTCCTCCCACTGATATATTCTTTGGTGAAAATGTTGCCCATGCTCAGGTTGTAGCATGGATGGGTACTTTAGAACCAAATCCACCAACATTAAATTAAACTACACAACGATAGTCATGGGAAGCGACTTCTAAATATCTTATACCAGCTACCGCCTCTTATATCTCACTGACCTCAAAGAAGTCGATAATATGATCATGTAACAGTTAATCGCCATGCAGAACACGTTCTGTTGCAATAGTTCCAACCCGGCATTTACAGTGTTCTGCTTAAGCGAACGTGGCCAGGATTGTTTCAATGACCAAATTACACAAGTTTAATTGGCAGAAAGAGATGATGATGATATAGACAAGACAACTGAATTATGTTGTATTTAAATCCTCAACATATATTGTAATAGCTATTTACCAATACATGTATCATTTAGTTGCGCGCATATACATACATACATACATACACATACATACATATATGATATATATACATACATACATACATACATACATACATACATACATCTTGCAATTTGCGGGCGAATCGGTGCCACAGGTTCGAGTCCCAGCAACAGCATGGGACAATTTTTGAGGCCAGAAAGGATTTAATTATCCCCTGCGCCAGTGCGTTAATATCTATGTATGTAATAGTCAACCTCGACATACATACAATATATAGATATTCATACATCAATACATACATACATACCTATAAGCGGGATCGACCGCGTGGATTGTAAGCCCCGTGCATGTGGTTGAGTTAAAGAGCATCTTTTTTTTATGGATGCCTCGATAGCTCAGAGTGCATCGTGGTTAGTCTCGCAATTTGCGGGCGATTCGGTGCCACAGGTTCGAATCCCAGCAACGGCATGGGATAATTTGTGAGGCCAGAAAGGATTTAATTATCCCCTGTGCCAGTGCGTTAATATCTATGTATGTAACAGTCAACCTCGACATACATACAATATATAGATATCCATACATCAATACATACATACATACATACATACAGATCTGTAATTGTTTTTAGGGCTACACCACTTAAAGTCTATTTGTGACAATTTTGAAGTGGCCGCTATTTATTAGTGCGTTTTTGTCTTATTCTTCGTTCTCGTCTTATAATAATTCCACTATGTAATAACAAATGTGTTTTGTGCCAACATCTTTATTTATGTAGAGTAGGGGAATTTACAACATATAGTTTCGTCCCCCAAACCAACCCGCCCCGCCCCTCCCCGCCCCGCCCCGCCCCGCCCCGCCCCGCCCCGCCCCACCCCGCCCATTTATCAGTATGTGACAATGTTATACGATTTCACAACATTTGTTTCTGTTTCCGTGGACAGTTTTGGCAGACGGGTAACACGTTTGCTTAATTATTACAAATACAGGGTGTAACCAAACACCTTAAAACTTAGATGATAGCTAGTTAAAAGAGAAAAGAGAATTGGGCTAATTTTTTTTTTTTTAAATGTTGTTGTTTGTTTGTTTGTGGTTGTTGTTTTTTTTTTTTTTTTTTTGGGGGGGGTTTGGGGGGGGCGGGGGGGGTTACATTATTATTATTATTATCCCACTGCCCCATTTTCTTTCTGGCTTTTGAATTTTGTCTCATTTTTTCAAGATCTAGCAATTCCTCTGATCTTTTAACTTCTTTCGCTGTCCACCTCCACATCCCAGTCCTTGTCTCTCCAAACGCGACAGGGGTTTGTCTTGTGTGGCTAGCCATGCCACACACCTGCCATTCCCCATCAGCGTTTGGCTGGGGGCTTAGTCTGACCACTTCTGGGAGTGTTCAGTAGTTACTTGAGGCATTTTTAAGAGGCACTCGTAACCACCTACTATACACCCTTATTACCTGCGGTCGTTAGTTAGTGCCGTAGGTCAGACCAGCTTTATTAGCGGCAGAGGACGAGGATGTCAGGTGGGTACAGGGAAATACACATAGACTGCACTCGTGGAGGAAGTTGAGACAGGTAGGTGATGGTGTGGACATCTCAGAAAACTGAGTCGGAGGAAACTGACAGAGAAGTTCAAAACAGATTGAAATCATGGGAGCATTTGGAAAGGTTTGATATTAAGATAATGAGAATGATAGCAAGAGGGTGATAGATGAGAAAGATGAATGGAAGTGTGAGTCAGCTTTGCCGGGATTTGAACCACTGTCGTCAACTTAATTGTCCAGCAATGCTTTTTGTTCCATTATTATAGTTTGCTTTGGCGAGGAGGGGACGCTTTTTTAAAATTTGCGAAACTGGCCTCTGGAATATCCATTGACGTGTCAAATTTACATCTATTCTGAACAAGATTTATGATGAAATACTACATTCTGTGTGTTTTTCTTCTAATTAGGTAATTAGTACAGCAATTAAAAATTATGTTTGAACATTTTTGCTGTTGTATGCACGGCAGTTTAACCAAATATATGGCACTGTATATGTTTCAATCCATCCTGGATTTCTCGTGTCACGTTATTAACAACCTTCAAATGGAACACCGCTGTCACTGTCGCGTCGTTTTCACTCGGTGCAAGATTCAACGCATAGTGTCATTTAAAGCGTTGACAACAGGCTTCTCTGTGACTCCGTGTCCTTGCTCACGTGTACTCTCCGCCATCTCAAGATACCAGTGCATTGATTCGTGTCAGCAGAAGGGAGTGACACAGAGCCGTCAATATACCGACCGAATTCACTACCAGTTTAAAGAAACTCATTTAACAAACCAGATAGTTCCGTGTCAAAGTCCCAAGTGCAAATATTAACGGAAATAAGGAAATGGTTTATTTAACGACGCACTCAACACATTTTATTTACGGTTATATGGTGTCGGACATATGGTTAAGGACCACACAGATATTGAGGGAGGAAACCCGCTGTCGCCACTTCATGGGCTACTCTTTTCGATTAGCAACAAGGGATCTTTTATATGCACCATCCCAGAGACAGGATAGCACATACCACGGCCGTTGATGTACCAGTCGTGGTGCACTGGCTGGAATGAGAAATAGCCCACTGACGGGGAAAATATTAACAGAGTAAAAATATCTCAGGCAGTGATTATTTGTGTTACTATATATTATCTATTGCCAATAAGTAAATGTATTTTTGTTTTGTATACTGTTGTTATGCAATAAACACTAGAGATTGAAACCAATATAGGGTAAAAGAAAAATAATTGTTGGTGATAAAAACATTAATTAAATGTCTTAAACGCCATGTTAATCTCCATTTTTAGGTAGATTAAAATTATTGGGAGATGCTAATCTTGTTATAATTGTGTTGTTGTTGTTGAATCCTTTTTAGCGATACACCGAGTTCATATGGGGGCGGGACGTAGTCCAGTGGTAAAGCGTTCGCTTGATGCACGGTCGGTTTGGGATCAATCCCCATCGATGGGCCCATTGCGCTATTTCTTGCCCCAGCCAGTACACTATAACTGGTACATCAAAGGCCGTGGTATGTGCTATCCTGTCAATGGGATGGTGCATATGAAAGATCCCTTGCTGCTAATCGAAAAGAGTAGCCCATGAAGTGGCGACAGCAGGTTTCCCAGATCTCAATAGCTGTGTTTCTTAACCATATGTTCGACGCCATATAACCGTAAATAAAATGTGTTGAGTGCGTCGTTAAATAAAACATTTCCTTCCTTCCTTCCGAGTTCATATACCATTATATCTGTATTTGGGTACAAAGACCCTATAGTAATTATATTTTAAAACGGTTTTATTTAAATGGCGTTAACAGCCTTTGCGTAGAACTGTTATTACCGTACGTTTATTAAGGCCACAGTGTTAACTTTAACATTGACTGGATGTTTAACGACACCCTGGTAACTTTAACAAGACAAGGTCTTGAAGTGTCTGAGAACAGATTTTATTGATTGTTTGCTCATATTACAGTATTGCGTTTCCTGATCCAGGGTTATATACGTTTTGTACCGACAGTCAGCTGACAGTCTGACATTTTGCATATCACATTAAACATGTTTTCACTCCTGAATCGATGTGTTCTGTGTACGCCCGTCTCTCATTATGATTGATATTTACCAGGTATAGTAACAGAATAGTACGTATATGGTATATTATATGATACATTATATAAGTTATGTTATAGATTTATATAAATGTAAGCAAAATACCTTTTTATGTTTTACGTATACTAGCATTCTGCAAAAAAACCAATAGCATTCTGGTGATTTCACGTGATGTTAATTTTGTCCCGCCTTTTTTCAATGAAGTCAAGTGAATACTATACCTTATTGAAACTATACCTTCTGTTGATATATAAGATCATCTTAAACAACAGTATGAGAACATACGGACTGAGTATTTCACCGAGAAGTCATGTCTTTTTGTTTTGCCAGCCTGGTCGTTCTTGTGCTTGTATCACACGTACCTTCCTGTCGATGTGTAAGTTGAAGCTGTTTTTAAGATTTCACACCGAGTTTATATATTAATATACCACTCATCATGATACACGTATTGATAGGAATTCACCAGAGTAGTTTATCAAATGTGTTGTTTCACTGAAAATTAGCAAATTATTTGGATTTTGTTCTCATAATGGCTAAACATGTTTTCTCTTTTACTATGTGTTATTTTAATCAATTCATTCAAAGAACATTTCCTTTAAAGAGACTATCCGGAGTCTGTTGTTACGGTAACATGTTCTCTACTAGTAGAGCGCTTTAACGACCACTGTTATACATTTGATGTCTGTGACAGTCTGAATTAGATTTTTTTTCTTTTTTTTTTTCTTTACAATTGAATAAATGCTTATATAATAATAAACTATTTAACGCTGTGAATTCAGGTGTAAGAGGCTGTTAGAAAGCAAGCTTCAGAAGTATTAAACAATTGGTCATTTCTTAAGATGCTAAATCTTACACACATTTATATAAAATTGTATCGTTTTAGTGTTCAACCAAAAATAGGTTTAACCTTTAAACTAACAGACCCGTTCCAGCATCCACTAAATGTGTTTGTGCCAATCATTTACGTTTGGTTTTTTTTGTTATGCACATTTTCTAAAACAAAAGACGTCAATATATGAAAACAGCAACACATAACCATTGTGAAGAATATTGTCTGTTCCGTGAACAAATTATATTATATTTTCTCGAATGGTTTATTATACTTACATACCAAACGGATCTCCAACCAGGATGGATATTAACAAAATGATAATTAAATATAGTTTGGTAGGATAAAATAATCAATAAAATATAATTTTATTTTTGATATTCACTATGGACAATTATTGTTGTTTATATTTTGATGAATATTTTAAAAATTTTATATTAAGAGGATGAGTGTTTAATCATATTTACTATATAATGAACCGGCAGTTTCTCGCTCAACAACAGTACCGTTTATTTATTTATTTGGATTTTATTTGAATTGGATTTTGCTATATTTTCATTGATGATTTATTTTCATATTTTCGACATGTGTATATCTGGTTCCAGTGTACACTGTTGCTCAATTTATCTATTTATCTATTTGTGTCCATTTATTTATATTTGTGTTGCCCAATTGCCTTATTTTCGGGTGGTAACCTTAAATTAAGCCGTGGCCAATTCAGCCAATAAACACATAAACACAATATTTTGAATTGTTATCTTTGATAATAACTAGTTAATGACGTCGGATATCTGCTTTATCCTGTTCAGGCCGAATTAGAAATTCCCCTTGCCTCGCGGATTTTCCTATTCTTACCTTCACAGGATAAAGCAGATATCCGACGTCATTAACTAATTATTATCTATAATCAACTCCTGCTGATAAATTATGATATCACAAGACACTCGGGGGAGTATCCTCTCTATATAGCAATGTAATATATACATCTACAGAAACCATACAAGTGATATCGGGTGAAAAGTCATATTTTCACTGTGTTTTAGCAACAGTGAAAATATAGAAATCGTATTTACTTGTTTTTAATAAAGTTAATTATTACATTATCTCCTTTTGTCTCGTTTCTTCGTCTTTAAATCTGATGATTACCAATGCATCTGATCGTATTTGTTGGGGCGGGACGTAGCCCAGTGGTAAAGCGTCCGCTTGATGCGCGGTCGGTCTGGGATCGATCTCCGTCGATGGGCGTATTGGGCTATTTCTCATTCCAGCCAATGCACCATGACTGGTATATCAAAGGCTGTGGTATGTGCTATCCTGCCTGTGGGATGGTGCATATAAAAGATCCCTTGCTACTAATGGAAAATGTAACGGGTTTCCTCTCTAAGAACATTACCAAATGTTTGACATCCAATAGCCGATGATTAATAAATCAAGGTGCTCTAGTGGTGTCGTTAAACAAAAACAAACTTTAAACTGATCGTATTTGAAAACCCCCACAAAAATATAATTTAGACAACTGTACCCAGAAAAAAGGATTTGAAGTGCAATTACGATAAAAAAAATATCTAAAACAAATTGAATACGAAGTTAAATATCGATGACACAATATCCTGTCATTGAGTGTAAGTTAAAATTTAACGGCGTTCGATTAGTTTTGCTTTTGTGTTTTTTGTTGTTGTTGTTGTTTTTTTGCTTGTTTTTTTAGGATCGCTTTGTCAGGTATGTCTGCACAGCAGTATTATTAAATAAATGTTAATTTAATAATTAAATAAAGATAATGTTTATTCAAATTTCTTTTAAAAAGTCTATGGTCAAGTAAATTTTCTGGGGAAGTTCCATTGGAAGAAATATATCATGGCGGTACGTGTTTTTGATAGGATAAGCGAAAGATATTGTCAAAAATTAGGAAAGATGCAAATAATAACTAGACCATTTCATGGTGGTTTTCCGAACTCGTGATGTGTGAAAACCATATTTTCATTCACTGCTTCACAATTCGTGAAAATATGGTTTTCACATATCACTCGTTGACATAAAAGTCGTGTTAAAAAAATCCATGAAATAGCCTCTATATATTATCTAAAAGATATAAGACAACCCAGCAAATCCACGAAGATGTGACTAATATGTATGTACGGATGAATGGATGGATGTATTTGTATGTTTACCGTTCGATATTCTCATACATAGTGTTTTAATAACAGATGAAATAGCTGATATACAATTAATGAAATATTTTGGTTTAATGCTTTGCTTCTCCTTTCTTCTTCTTCTTCTTCATATTATTTGTTTTGTTGGTTGTTTTAATTTTTGTTGTTTTACAGGATACTACAAGTAACTGGTCCTGCAACATTATTCATGAGGTAGAGCGTCTTCTTGTTAAGCTGCAAACCTACCAACTTCAAAATGAACGCTTATTGGAAAGGGTACGTTATTTATGGTAGCCTCGGTGATGAGCAAGTGTAACAATCATACCATCATATTCACCACGATGTTCTTTGTGTGATGAACACTTGTGACGGGTTTTCAACAATAATATATATATATATATATATATATATATATATATATATATATATATATATATATATATATACACACTCTCTTCAAAAAATGTAGGGGAACCTAAAATATTAATGTTAATATCAACTATTAGACCGAACATACGTTTTAACCACAGACATCCTAGTAAAGAACGTTCTGGTCTGTTTATCAACACACCGAAAAACATTCCATAGTTTGCACTGCATCACGCAGTTGCCCTGTACACGTGCGTGAGGTGTCATTCTCGATTTTGTCAATTTAAAGGAAGGTCCATTAATCACTGTGGAACATTATTTCTGTCAATCTTTTTCATTCTGTTGATCATACAGTTGTTATTGTTTTGTTTTTAGTAATTTTTATTGTTTGAATTTGCGATTTACTGATAAAAAACGTCAACTTTCAAATTTCACTTCTGACCCCAATCGTTCTTCAAGATCTTCGGTGGTCATAAAACCTACTGTAATACTGAACTACCGGTTGTAATGTTTGACCAATTAATTCACTATTATCATATAACCATTCCCCACAGCTAATATACCTATAATATACTTAATTCTTATTAGAGTTTCCCTACCTTTTTGAAGAGTATATATATATATTCGTAATAATCGAACGAATATGCAAAATGCAGATAAGAGGCTTACATAGTGTTTTATTATACACTAATTTGTTTAAACGTGTACGCTATAATAATAATAATTGGACAGTTACATCTTTGATGAGAAGTCTTTCATTTTAACTTTATTTCCCTGTTTATATACCATGTGTGATTCAGGCACATACCTGAGTTATTTGGGCTGTCTTCCAAGAATAGGGGTGCAAACATTAGACGAAATACTCTATATATTAACAGTAAAATAAAACACAAACAACTACAGCAAACCATAGTAACAATCTAAAGCATACTATAAACTACCAGTTTTCTGCGAGAAAGACATTTTTGGGTATGTCGCTATGGAATTGAATGCAACCACAGTCAACAGGGGTTGGGGTTGGGGGGATGGCTCCCCCAGAAAGAAAATAGGTTAAGTTTAGGGTTAGGGTTAAGAAAATAATACAGTAATGATAACAGTAATTACCCTCTGGCATAATAATTACAATGTCAGTTTGTTATTTTCAGAACGAATATTTACAAAACCTACACGAAGAATATCTAGAGAAAGGTGAAGAAAGACTGGTGGCCCACAAGGAAATCGTACAAGCCTTCGAAATACAAATCGCTCAGGAGAAGACGAAGCTGGAGGAAACTATGGAACAGGCGAACTCTCTAAGACTAGAAAATTTGGAGTTAAAGGAACGTATTAGTAAGCTGAGCAAGCACAGTAGCTTACCTGGGCCTGACTTCAGCCCCAGTGTTGTCAGCCTACAACACGAAGACCAGTCTAAGGTGCATGGAGAAAACCCAGAGCACGAAGATCAGTCTGTGGTGAAAGGCGAAAGACCAGGGCAGAGAAAAGCGCTTGAGGTGAATGATAAAAGCCCACAGCACGAACATCAGCCTGTCGATGAAATAGAACTAGTAACCGAACCGTCCAATTATAACACACTGCCAAAGGAACAGGACACGACAGAAACTGATACTACACAGTCAGTCAGAGAAACCCAGCCAGAAAACCCAAAACTGCCCGAACAGGCGACACCGGACCCCACTGGAAAGAGCAAGAAAGATGTAGATGGAGTGGGTGATGATCATAAAGGTGGTGATGCTGGTGCAAAACATCAAGAGAAAATGGGAAAGCAAAGTGGATCCGCGAACAAAGATGTAGATGTAGTGGGTGACGGTCATAAAGGTGGTGATGTTGATGCAAGACATCAAGAGAAAATGGGAAAGCAAAGTGGATCCGCGAACAAAGATGTAGATGTAGTGGGTGACGGTCATAAAGGTGGTGATGTTGGTGCAAGACATCAGGAGAAAATGGGAAAGCAAAGTGGATCCGCGAACAAAGAGAATACTTCAATAGGACAAGGACATGTCACTGAATCTAAACCTGCTGCACATTACTATTCATCCACTGATGCAAGTGTCCATGTGACAGACGAGGAAGAGCAGATCCCACAGCACAAATCCACCACACTACACACTGGCAAGCCACACAGTTTGAATACAATACTGTTAAAAGCTGCTGGAGGTTTAAAGGAAAGCAGTTCTAAAACGAACGAAACGCAGAATAACGCACCTGCAATTAAACATGAACATGGTCCAAATCAAGCTGTAGATGTTTCTAGTACAGCTCGACTACCCGACACGAAGGTAACTCCTAAAGCAACATGATTAAGCCTATATATGAGACTTTCACAACTGGAGTACAACTTCAAAGTTCAAAGAAGTGTCATTCTAAAATACCAATTTTGTCAGGTGTAACCATTAAATAAATAATATATTACAATTACTCATAATGTACTGTTCATTAATTTCATTCATTTTAACTACATGTTCGTGCTTATGTCGAATTAAGATTGAAGCGCGCTGTCCTGGATACACACGGGTTAATGGCTAGTAGTGAATGAGAAAACAAAATCATTACAGAAGCCTTACACTTCCCAATCGAGCCATTAATCAACCTTCGACGAGTGAAAATGCGCGCTGTTTAAGTCGTGTTCACATACACATGATGTGTGGAGTGCGTCAACAACGAAACCATGCGGCATTTTATAGTATTGCACCAATCACGTGCATGCGGCAGGTTTCAAAAAAATTCTGTTTACTAGTACATAAAAATTATGTGAAAACTTAAAAAAAATTAATTGAGAGAGAGAGAGAGAGAGAGAGAGAGAGAGAGAGAGAGAGAGAGAGAGAGAGAGAGAGAGAGAGAGAGAGAGAGAGAGAAATGTTTTTCATTATCTTGTGCGGTACAATTCGCTACATGATTGATTTTGAAAAACGCACCTAATGCCATATAAAACACGCACACCGCACACGCACACACACACGCACACCGGGCGCATGTGAACTACTGTACTGAAGGCAGGAGTGAAGGAATGTTTTATTTAACGACGCAATCAAAACACATTTTAATTACAGTTAAATAATTATGGCGTTGGATATATGGTTAAAGACCACACAGATAGTGACCGAGGAAACCTGCTGCCGTCAAGCAATGGGTTACGTCGCAAGGGATCTTTTATATGCATCATCTTGCAGACAGGATAATACATGCCATGGCCTTTGTTGTTGAGCACTGGTTAGAACGAGACATAACCCAATGGGTCCACCGACGGGAGTCGATCCTAGCCCGAGCGAGCCTCTGGCGAGAGCTTTACAACTGGTCTACATCCCGCCCCCTTGTATACTGAATGTTATTCCAATGATTTCAAAATAAAGAAATAAATAAAAAGAAATAAAAAGAAAACTAAATAAAACCAAACGCCGCACGTGTACGCACTGGTTGTGGGTGGAAGACGGTACCAGGATGCAGATTCCTTAGGCAAAAAAACAAAAAAGATAATAATAATAATAAATAAAAATAAATTTCTGGTCTCTGGTCGATTTTTGTAGGAGTAACCTGTGGGATGTACAGAACCCCGCCCCCCGTCCTACTGTTTAGAACAATATGTAGGGTACCAAGGCAAAGGATGGGGAACCATGGCTATTTAGGATGGACCAAGGCAGATAAGGAGGATGTACAAAAACTAAATATACCCATCATTTCTGTGTGATCCATGCTTTAAATAAAACTGCATCGTTGCATCAATTCTGGACCTTTGTTCTAACCAGAGACCGACTTTATTTGGGCCTTACCTATACTAACAACATTGAGTTGGATGGGTACACTGCTGGTACTAGAAATGTGTGTTGCATCGATGACGATATGTTTCGTGTAAGCTATTTCACAAATATGTCGACTTCATCATAGCCTATTTATTTCTGTGAATGATGATACACAATAGGACAACAACATTTTTTACTTTGCAAATAGTAATTCAGATAGTAGTTTTAAATGTTAGCGAATACATAGTGAAGTAAAAATTAAAAGCAAAAGTATCTTTATGCGACACGTTGTTTTGAGATTATCTTCTAAAACGCGAGTGGTTTAATTGCATTCGTCGCCTACACATTCTGGTAGGCAGGCTAAGTACTTCAGGTTGAAGTGCTGTTCCGACGGACAGGAATGAATAGTGACGTTGTGGTTGGAACACAGGATGAACTTGTCACAGTCGTTGCAGTGGTCATAGAAGCCGTCATCCTTGTCGTCACAACTGTTTATGCACTTGAAGTCTGGAAATACATGAGCAGATGGGTAGTTATTGGCAAATATTACTGAAGTCTGGAAATACATGAGCAGATGGGTAGTTATTGGCAAATCTTACTGAAGTCTGGAAATACATGAGCAGATGGGTAGTTATTGGCAAATCTTACTGAAGTCTGGAAATACATGAGCAGATGGGTAGTTATTGGCAAATCTTACTATTTGGTCAAAATGTAAAAGTCATTGTTACACTTCCATTGGTGAGAACATCATTCGTTATTTTTGATAACACATACTTGTTTACACATGTACGTGTGTTAACAATTTTAAGACATACAACTGGCTGATCCTAGGTGATGACCAGATCACCAATGTCATACACCCAATGAAAAAAACAGCACGATCGACATTGAATACACTGTGACGTATAGTTAACCTGACAATCTGTGACGCATAAGTTAACTACAAGTGCAAGGGCTGTAACTAACGTTTCGTCGAAAAATATTTTTAAATTTGCTTAAAAACCTGGTTTTTGAGGATATGTAAGAAATAGAATAATACATTCGTGTCCGTTAGATACCATTATCTTACAACTGATTGTTGAAAAACGTATCAAACTCGCTTTCGCTCGTTAGATACATTTTAAAACAACTCGTAAAATAAATGGTATTCTAACGGCCACTCATGTATTTTTCTCTATTTACACCGTCTTGAACTTTCAACATATTAAAAAAAAATATCCTTGTTTTACTGAAATGTCCAAAAACATCACAGGTCACCGGACAAACTTTTGATCCACAGGCCATAAAGTGAATAGGTGTATGAATCACTATGATGTTTTTTCTGTGTTTAGTCAGATCAATTAAGCTTTATATCCATTAAACATATGACATTTAAACTTTTCTATAATACAATAAAGAAAAGAAATTGTTAATTTGCTTAAATGAAATCCAGCATGCCCACAAAAACATATCTTCGATATTAAAACTAAAGACAAATGTGACCTGTCTAAACATTTACTATTAAATTTACAGTTGAATACAGGTATCTAAAGGTCATTACACATTTTTGCATTTTTTGCACAGATAGTAATGCTGGGTGAGTAAATCAATATGATATATAAAAAATATACCGATGAAATTATTTTACAGTCAGAGCTTGAAATATCTCACGGACACATAAATACTAATTCATAAAAATTCCACCATAAATCGTTTGAGCACTTTTCTTTTAAAAACAGCTTCATTATCGTGATCGCGATGTTCTTTAAAACACAAATCATACAAATAACATTATTTTCTATCAAAAATTCCATCGTGGATGTGGGTGGAGCTAGGGTCGGGGTGGAGGATTGGTGGGGTCATTATTCCCACATATCTGTATATACTGATTGTGATGTCACAAAATGTCCTGCCTGTCAAACGTCATACAAATTACACTAAGACATGTGATACTTTATTGAATACGAAGCCAAAATGACAGTCCTGTGATTGCCGCCCGTTTAGGACTAACATGGAAATATATCAGTCTCCTTTCATTACACAATTGTTTTTTGTTTTTTTGCAACGTTGACACAAACAAACATTGTATTTAAAAAATGTTTTGAAAACTAAAAGTAGACTATGGCTATAGCCTATATGGACGGACGGTATATAGAGAATAATACATGAGTGGCCGTCAGACACCGTTTTGAAATGTATCTAACGAGCGAAAGCGAGTTTGATACGTTTTCATACAATGAGTTGTGAGATAAATAGTATCTAACGTACATGAATGTATAATTCTATTTCTTACGTATCCTCAAAAACCAGGTTTTAAGAAACTTTTAACATCTTTTTCGACTAAAAGTTATTTACAGCCGTTGCACATGTAGCTAACTTACGCGTCACAGACACATGGATGTCACAGTCTAATCGATTTCCATCGTATAGGTTTTCATTGGATGCATGACATTGGTGACCTGGTCATCACCTAGGAGCAGCCAGTCGTATATCTTGAAATTGTTAACTGTTAACCACAATGTGTAACCAAAAATAATGCATGGTGTTCTCACCAACGGGTGTGTAAGAATTTGTTTATTCGTTATTTTTGATAACACATATAGTGTTAACACACATACGTGCGATAACATTTTAAAGACATACGGCTGGCTGCTCCTAGATGATGACCAGGTCACCAGTGTCAAACCATCCAATGAAAAGAAATCTGTGACGTACAAGTTAACCAGAAATTGACTTGTCTGTGACGTACAAGTTAACTATAAGCGCTAGGGCCGTACATAGCTGTTAGTTGGAAAAGGTGTTTAAAATTATTCTAAAACTGTTTTCTGAAGACATGTAAGACATAGAATACTACATTCGTGTCCGTTAGATATCATTTATCTTTTGCTTGGTGAATACGTTTTTAAACAACTCGTTATAAGATAAACAGTATCTAACGGCCGCTCATCAATGTAGTATTCTCTGTTTAGTACACCGCGGTGAAAGAGATACCCATGTGATATTTATTGTCTCATCACATTGTGGAATACGTCTTTTGAGAGGACATGACCTCTGATCAGGTGATCGACTGTGTAACACAGTACAACTCCGCATAGATCTTCATGCAACAAGTTCTTTGGATTCATATTTTTATCTCGGAAAAAAATATTGCTGTCAATTTTTATAATTAATGTTAGCAGCATAATTTAACAAAATATATATTTTAATAATTTTGTTTAGCCTTGAATATGTTTGTAATATCGTTTGTGTAATCTTCATTGATAGATATTTAGCTTAGGAATGCAAAGTTTCATTGATAAATAGCTAAATGAAATTGACCACAATGTGACGTCATTTTCCCGGTATTTAATCTGTGCATTTTCATGTCTTGTTTAGTTATTTTGGAAATCATTATGTGCTAAAAAAAAATATTGATGTACGGTGTAGTAAATAAAATGCTATACTCGTGTGTTTTAATCGCACATCACGATAAACATATAAACTGTCTCACACGGAAACTCGTTTATTATTCTCTATACATCACTGTGTATGGCAGTGCTATATTTATCCTTAATGACGTCACGTCACTGTCATTCTGCTAGTTAACGAGTTTACCACTGTTAATAACATTTCAAAAATGGATGACATAAAAGTAATTAATCTATTCCTGTGACGTTACACTATTATTCTAGGTGTAGATTATTATTTTAAAATCAACACCTGTGAAACAATGCAATTTGAACTTTTCGTGCGTTTAGGTCAAGGATTTGAATCCTCTACTAACAGAATTTGTATATTGTAAACAAGAACAACATTCATTCATTCCACAACTGGTCAAAGGCCGTTGTAAGTGCTTTTCTGTCCGTGGGAAAGTGCATATAAAAGATCCCTTTCTGCATTAGGAAAATGTAACTGGGTTTCCTCTGTTGACTACGAGTCAGAATTACTAAATGTTTGACATCCAATAGCCGATGATTAATGTCGGAACCTAATCGAAAATCAGAGATTACATGTTAGCACGTGCAACACACTTAATATCAGCAATTCTCGTTCCAGCCAGTGCACCAAGACTGGTATACCAAAGGTTGTGGTATGTACTACCCTGTCTGTGGGATGGTGCATATAAAAGATCCCTTGCTGCTAATCGAAAAGAGTAGGCCATCAACTAGCGATAGCGGGTTTCCACTCTCATTATATCTGTGGTCCTTAACCATATGTCCGACGCCATATAGCCGTAAATAAAATATGTTGAGTGCGTCGTTAAATAAAAACATTTCCTATTTTTTTTAATATCAGCAATCCACTGCCGATGATTTACTTGGCGAATCGTTCAGGTTTAATCCAAAGGGTTTCTTTAGCAGTCACCACGAATGTTAAAACAAAATTTAATAATGGATTACGTTGGAGAATGCACTCATGAATTAGCTTGCCATGAAACCACGCCTCCTCGAACATTCTCCACGGCATAAAACCAGGACTTTTTTTTAATATATAGTCTTTGTATATAATATTACCCCCCCCCCCCCCCCAAAAAAAAAAACCCCAAAAAACAACAACAAACAAAACAAAAAAACTACAAAAAAACTACAAAACAAACAAACAAACAAACAAACAAACAAAAACCAAACAAAAAATCAACTACCCAAAACCCCCACCAAAGTGTCACTTGGCAAAATTCGAACCTACTACACCGACTGCATTTAAAACATCGCATTCTTAATCCTCGGCCATCAGGACTTCCACAAAAATGTAATTCCTCTTAACCATATATAACTGATTTTGAAAACAGTTTTGGAACATTTTGGTTTTCTGTGTGGTCTCAGTTAAATTTTAAAACCTGTACACGTTAGGCGTATGTTAAACTAATGGAAAATAATAATACATACGTGTTTGCACACTTGTCTGGACAACAGAACTGCAAAATAAAAAACCCATAATTATTCCACATTAAAGTTACAAGCTCAGCACATCATAATATCAATTGATACGTTTAATGATATCATATAGCGGTAGTAGGTTAAACATAATACATTCAAATTGTTTATGTCAAAGTTTGTTATAATATGACCCGAATTCACCAATGAAGTCTTAACTTTTAAACACATCTAACATGATATTAAAAATAAATTAAAATATTACATCCATTTAAACATTTTAAAAGGACTAACCTTTTAAGACGGATTAAATTAGGTGTGTGTGTGTGTGTGTGTGTGTGTGTGTGTGTGTGAGCGCGCGCGCGCGCGTACTATGTATGTATATGTATATTCCACATATGTATGAATATTGTATGTCGGGTTTTCCCCATGTTCGATGAAATTACGGATACTAAATAGATTTTTCATTATAAAACTTTTGTTAGTTCAGCTATTAATGAATTATTTAAGGGGTTGATTGTGAAATAGTATGCATTGAAATTTTTATATATATATATATATATATATATATATATATATATATATATATATATATATATATATATATATATATATATATATATATACACTGTTCAACAAGATAATAAAATAACAATGGTAATCGAGAATAGGGTAGCTGTATGACAGGAATTCTATTGTTGTTTAAAATGGTGCACGTGCAATGCGTGACTAACTGGTATTATACTTGTCTCTCTAAATGTAGCTTTAAGATATTTGGAGCGAGTTGCTGAAATGGAAATCCTGTATAAATAAGACTTTTTAAGAGGTCACATCCGATGGACTAAAAGATGTTTAATTTGTACTTGGTTGGAGAAATCGGGCCTTATGTCTAATTCTCAGCACCCAAACTCACTGTCCACGTCACAGAAGAGGAGATGCTCCAGTTAACGTGTTGCTATGGTAATGGATTATTAAGCCACATGTAGACGCAACTTAGTACTACACATACCCACAGGTTGCCAGAGACTCGTTCATGCACCGCTTGTCGTTAGCGTCGAAGAGTTTCCCATCACCGCATGTAAAGTTCATAATAATTCCACTGCTGCACATGTGAAACACTTTGCAGTCATCACAGTTGGCAAACACTCCTGCCATTTCAGCCATACATTTCCGGATGCAGAAATTCGAAGTAGATACTGATAACATAGTGAGACATAAATAAGCATTTAAACGCTGCATATAGACACACACACACACACACACACACACACACACACACACACGTAGACACACACACACAACACAACACAGCACACGCGCGCACACACACACATGTAGACATACATACATGCATGCACACATACATACATACATACAGAATGATTAAATTCACAAATTTACCTGCATGTGTCAATGCTTGGCATTCTTGGGAGAAGAGGTTTTAAAAAATGTCTACCCCCCCCTCCCTTTTGGGATGGGGTGGTTTACAACGACCAGCTTCACAATTTTGTTTGCGCATGGTCAAGGAAGCTTCCTGGAAATGGTCTTAAAAATAAGTTTAAATGCATTTCTTTATGTACCTGGTAAACCTCGCCCAGCCCCCACCCCTGATATTAAAAAAAAAAGAGAAATGTTTTATTTAAAGACGCACTCAACACATTTTATTTACGGTTATATGGCGTCAGACATATGGTTAAGGACCACACAGATTTTGAGAGGAAACCCGCTGTCGCCACTACATGGGCTACTCTTTCCGATTAGCAGCAAGGGATCTTTTATTTGCGCTACCCACAGGCAGGATAGCACAAACCATGGCCTTTGTTGAACCAGTTATGGATCACTGGTCGGTGCAAGTGGTTTATACCTACCCATTAAGCCTTGCGGAGCACTCACTCAGGGTTTGGAGACGGTATCTGGATTAAATATCCCATGCCTCGACTGGGATCCGAACCCATTACCTACCACAACGCCACCGAGGCCGGTGACCTGATATTAATGACATTCACACATTAAATACACCATCTATTGATCTTTAAATATATGAAGACTATTTAGTTATAGCATTTGTGGAAGTAGAGAAGATTTATTAAAATGATTAATTTTCCCCTTTTAGGCCCAACGCCTCAAGCCGAGGGGGGAGGGGGGAGGTCAAAATGACCAAATGTAAAAATTTGTTTCTCTCTGATCCAATTTGGTAGGAATTGGTCAAGTAGTTTGTGAAGCTATTTTAAAAATTGGTTTAATTTTCCTCTTTTGGATCCACCCCTGAAACCCCGAGGGGAGGGGGGGGTGGGGGGGGGGGGTGGTCAGAACGACCAAATTCACAAATGTGTTCTTCCATGTGCTAAGGAAGTTTCCTGACAAAATGTGTTTGGGAATTGGTGAAGATGGTTGAAGAAGAAGTCCATAATGTGAAACGTTTACGGCCCAGGTGACCTAATAAAAACAACAATACTAATAATTCACATCCTTGTTCCTCCCGTTACCTCGTCCTCACCTATTGGTGATGTTGGACTTCTTGCAGATGTTGCGCTTGTTAACGAAGTTGGACTGGTTGGAGATGTTGCGCTTGTTAATGATGTTGCAGATGTTGCGCTTGTTAATGACGTTGGACTGGTTGCAGATGTTGCGCTTGTTAGTGACGTTACAGATGTTGCGCTTGTTAATGACGTTGGACTGGTTGCAGATGTTGCACTTGTTAGTGACGTTGCAGATGTTGCGCTTGTTAATGACGTTGGACTGGTTGCAGATGTTGCGCTAGTTAATGACGTTGGACTGGTTGCAGATGTTGCGCTGGTTAATGACGTTGGACTGTTTGCAGATGTTGCGCTTGTTAATGACGTTGGACTGGTTGCAGATGTTGCGCTTGTTAATGACGTTGGACTGGTTGCAGATGTTGCGCTTGTTAATGACTTTGGACTGGTTGCAGATGTTGCGCTTGTTAATGACGTTGCAGATGTTGCGCTTGTTAATGACGTTGGACTAGTTGCAGATGTTGCGCTAGTTAATGACGTTGGACTGGTTGCAGATGTTGCGCTTGTTAATGACGTTGGACTGGTTGCAGATGCTGCGCTTGTTAATGACGTTGGACTGGTTGCAGATGTTGCGCTTGTTAATGACGTTGGACTGGTTGCAGATGTTGCGCTAGTTAATGACGTTGGACTGGTTGCAGATGTTGCGCTAGTTAATGACGTTGGACTGGTTGCAGATGTTGCGCTTGTTAATGACGTTGGACTGGTTGCAGATGTTGCGCTGGTTAATGACGTTGCAGATGTTGCGCTTGTTAATGACGTTGGACTGGTTGCAGATGTTGCGCTTGTTAATGACGTTGGACTGGTTGCAGATGTTGCGCTAGTTAATGACGTTGGACTGGTTGCAGATGTTGCGCTAGTTAATGACGTTGGATTGGTTGCAGATGTTGCGCTTGTTAATGACGTTGGACTGGTTGCAGATGTTGCGCTTGTTAATGATGTTGCAGATGTTGCACTTGTCAATGATGTTGCAGATGTTGCGCTTGTCAATGATGTTGCAGATGTTGCGCTTGTTAATGACACTGGACTGGTTGGAGATGTTGCGCTTGTTAATGACGTTGGACTAGTTACAGATGTTGCGCTTGTTAATGATGTTGCGCTTGTTAATGACGTTGGACTGGTTGCAGATGTTGCGCTTGTTAATGATGTTGCAGATGTTGCGCTTGTTAATGATGTTGGGCTGGTTCCAGATGTTGAACTTGTCAGTGACGTTGCAGATGTTACACCTGTTAATGACGTCGGGCGGGTTGCAGATGTTGCACTTGTTAATGACGTTGGGCTGGTTCTAGATATTAGGCTTGTCAGTGACGTCCCAGATGTTCTAGATGTTACACTTGTCGGTGACGTCCCAGATGTTCTAGATGTTACACTTGTCGGTGACGTCCCAGATGTTCTAGATGTTACACTTGTCGGTGACGTTGGGCTCTCTACCTCGGCACTATCTTCAGCGCTTTCATAAAAAAGAAAGAAATGTTTTATTTAACGACGCACTCGACACATTTTATTTACGGTTTAAATTATACACCGGGGGGGGGGGGGGGGGGGAGCGACCGTTGCTATTTTGACCATATAGTTTTAAAACCTGTGCGCTAGCCCCAAATCTATGGCAGAGAAATCAGTGTCCTAATTCATGAAAGGGTAATATAATTCTATGTCGATTAATAAGAAAGAAAGAAATGTTTTAGTTAACGACGCACTCAACACATTTTATTTATGATTATATGGCGTCAGACATATGGTTACGGGCCACACAGATTTTGAGAGGAAACCCGCTGTCGCCACTACATGAGCTACTCTTTTCGATTAGCAGCAAGGGATCTTTTATTTGCGCTTCCCACAGGCAGGATAGCACAAACCATGGCCTTTGTGGAACCAGTTATGGATCACTGGTTATCGGAAAGAGTAGCCCATGTAGTGGCGACAGCGGGTTTCCTCTCAAAATCTGTGTGGTCCGTAACCATATGTTTGACGCCATATACCCGTAAATAAAATGTGTTGAGTGCGTCGTTAAATAAAACATTTCTTTCTTTATTGTATGTTTGCCGGGTTGGATTAGTACACACATAGATATTAACGCACTGGCACAAGGGATAAAATCCTTTTTGGCCTCACAAATTGTCGCATGCCGTTGCTGGGAATCGAACCTTAGGCATCGAATCGCCAGACCACCACGATAACCGCTCGGTCACAGAGACATCCTAAATATAATGTTCAGTTAGCCGATGACAAACGTGGTACTTACAAACAAAGTCGTCGGCCGCTAACGTACATGATATTGGATCTGGTACTGGCAAGTGTGTATAGATGTATGAATATCTATATACATGTATACATGTCGGGTTTGACTAGACTATACACAGATATTAACGCGCTGAAACAAGGGATAAAATGTATGTAAGTATTGCTCGGAAATCTTTTACAACCAAAAAGTTATTATTTTCCAATTTGGCCCCAAGGATTCAAAATTGAATTTTAAATTGACCGTTGTGATATTCAAAATATAATCGTTTTTCGGTCAGTTTTGTTTTTAATTCGTTTAGCTAGTGATTATGTTTTGTTTATTAACCAAATACGATTTATTGGGCGGCTGGTAGTCTAGCAGAGACTAAGATATCCTTGAACTTGAATTTTGTTTTTAATTCAGTAACCGGACATACTGTTATGGGGGTTTTCATAACCGTTTGCAGATTAAAAAAAAAATTCCTTCATACATTTTTTGGAAAAGTAACTTTTATCTCTTTCTACGAGTTTGCCAGACTCCACATTGATTCCAAATGGCTTTTTCTGTATTCTGCAATATACGAATCCAGATTTTGATTAACTTTTTCATCGGATGCTTGACTTTTTTGCAGGTTTACATTAGAGTTACAATTAAATGTCCCAATGTTATACATTATCAAATGTTACATTAAAAGCAAATTCCTATGCAATTTATTTTTGAAACTAATAAAATGAAAAGAAACAAATATTTGATTAACACTCTCGGCATAATTTAAGGAAGCATGTTATTGTATCTAACATTTGACTGCTTGGACAAATGGCCTAGAGACTGAATGCGAAAAAGGGACAGCCAACACCTACGTGAATCTCCTCCAAGTGACAGGACAGGACATACCACAACATTCGATAAACTCGTCGTCACGGATTGGTTAGGACGAGGAACCGACGGGTCGAGCATGTAATATATGCAATAAAATATGTTTCCAATAGACTAAAACCCCCAACATCAAGCCTTAGGCAAGTACCATGCCTCTGAGCTCCACGCCATGCCGTTTAGGTAATGGACGCCCTTGTTATAATCAGTAATATCAGTGAAAAAAACCTCTTCAGAAGTTTGAAATTGTACTTATAATCACAAATATACTTTGTTTTGCGTAAAAAAGACACCGATTAATTGGAGTAAGTTTATAATGAATAATGCTAACACTAATATAATGCGAATACTATATTATTCAGTTGTAAACACACACCATCTCGCTTAAAAATAAACAAATTCAATATAAACCTTTTTTTAAATTTTAACAAATTAACATTTAATTGTATATATTAAATCTCTATTTTGATAAGGGGTGAAGGCAACCGCAACTCACGAGTAATGTTACCTTTAGCCTCTGTAAAGTTTACTGACTTGGGTTTTGTTTGATCTGTACGGACTATGCTTAATAATGTAAGTACATATGCCAAAAGGATGTACAGAATGAATGAATGAATGAATGTTTAACGACACCCCAGCACGAAAAATACATCGGCTATTGGGTGTCAAACTACGGTAATGCAAACAAATAAAGTCATGATCAACATCAATATAAAAATTCAAGATTTAAATAAAAACAGTGTAAAGAACTGTGCAAAAATACAAATATCACAGATAGATACTGACTTTTACTCACAATTTCAATTGTATCTCGAAGAAAACAAGGGGATTTGTGCTGTATTGGCCATTCTCAAAGAGAATGTTACACCCCTGCACCACGGTGAGGTTACAGCACGTGCAGGGGTAGGATGTACAGATGTATCATACTGAATGAACATGAATACACTGTATTTGACTCAAACATTTACCAGAAACCCTTGCCATCCACTTTGAACATTTTGGCGGATAAAATCTTTTAGTATTTATAGGATATTAAACGATCTTCCATATCGTATCATGTTTATGTCATGAATGAAATAATGTTTGAATTGTCACAAACTTTAGCGAGTGAAAAAGAAAATTATTTCACGAGGGACATAAACATGATACAAAATGGTAGCGAGTTTAACATCCTATTTATTAGCCATAATCAATCTTAATTTATATCACTCAACTCGTTTTGTTTCCGTTCCTGTAAGATTGTAGTGCGCCAATCGATGACGTCGAAGTGTTACGTCCCATATGGCGTAACGCCAAGTAGGACGTATCACTTTGATATGTACCAAGACATTTTTTAACCATATGGGTAATAAATTCATTTAGTATACGTCTAATCTCTTTTTTATGTTTTAATTTAGTGCCTATACATATATTTACTTACCCACATGGGTCGTCCTTATCTTTGTGCGTACACGCTCCTACTTCTTTATTCCACTTGGTTCCATTTGCACACGGTCTGCTGAAGGTGCGGCCGGCGTAACACCGGATGTAGTGGTCACAGTGCTCGCAGTCCGGGTAGTAGCCGTCGTCTTCAAACAAGCAGGTTGTGATACAGTCCTTCAGTATGTCTGTACGATAGAGAACAGCAATTCATTTATTTACACAATTTTAGACGACACTTTATAAAACTATACATAGCGTTATTGTTTCACATTGCTTTACCTTTTCGCCAATTACTGGACTAAGGTAACGCTGTGTTTGAGGAAGAAGAGGTGATCTTCAAACGGCAGGGTTCGAACTTAACGGTCGCCCGATCGCCCCTGGCGACTGAAAACGACGACGGGCGACTGAAAACCCACAGTAAGGTTGCCCGTCTGGCGACCGATTTTTTTTTTTTTTTAAATCAATAATTAATAAATATATAAAAGTATTATTCGGGCAAGTGAAAATAGAACCGGGCAAGTGAAAGTACTGTCACCACTTGCCCGGATGCCAACTCAAAAAAAAAGTTAAGCGCAGACACTGAAAGGCATCTGTAACGATCATTCCACACACAGTGCCCATGTACGTCACTCACTTTGCACTGGCAAATCCAGCAGCTCGGTGCAATAATGCTAACCTGTTGAACCATTCGAGTACACATCAGAGAAATGCTACGACGTTTGAAATGCTACGTCCCAGATCTATATATACCGATAATAATATATCTAAATCAATCGTCAGAAAAATAAAAACAAAAATCAAATTCTAGATGGTGGTTGGAATCGGCAGCATTTTGTTATTTAACATGTACATGTATGAATTAAAACATCGTTAGGCACACACTGTACGTTAATTATTTTTTATTAAACATACCAAAACAGGATTAGCATATCCATTAGATTCATATGCGTATGTAATATTGCGAACTAAATATTTGTTTTCATATAACGAAAATCATCTATCTTTAATGTTAACGACTGCAACTTTCTAGAATACTTTTTAAAAAAAAACCCAACTACACAATAGGTTTACTATTATACGTATGTGACAGCATGGCTGCTAGTAACACTCTGTGATTTTAACTGTCACGTGTAGAGATTTTGCATTACTTAAAAACAAATGCATAAAAATACGCCTTCATTTCTACTAACCACTAACATTTATTAACGAAATATTGCAAACATTTACTTACTTACTTGACCAAACGCTGGGTTTTGTGACAGCAATTCTAAGAGTACAAAGCAATTAATAATGATCCACTTGGAATGTTCCATTCTTGGTTTTCCTGAAACAGAGCTATTTAGACAACATGTATTGTATCTACGTTTTCTTAATTTACTAACCTGTATCACATTTGTATAAATAGAAACATATCCTTAAAAAGTAGAATAGAGCTTGTGTATATAACCGTTATTTCTCAGAAGTACGTGCGTTTTTTAAATATGAAAAAAGCCTTTGTTCTTTAGAAATACCAACATGACCAGAAACACTTCGGAGGTGTGGAAATGGATAATTTAATAATCTAAGTAATATTTGATTCCAATTATCACAAACGGCTATAACAGTGAAAAATACGCCGCAGTGTTTTAAAACTAGGGTTATGTCACTTTAAACATCATATTCAATAGTGAAAGTAGAAATGTTTGATGAATGACACTCTAGGACAGAATAAAGAAACCCGATACCGCCATATGGGTTTTAATCTTAACTTTCCTGCAGATCATACGATGGCGCACACCGCTGTTTTTAGACATAAAACATGGACAATTTTAAGTCGTTGTATTGAACACAACACAAAACATGGGCAATTTTAAGTCGTTGTATTGAACACAACACAAAACATGGGCAATTTTAAGTCGTATTGAACACAACACTGCACATGTGAGTTTGCAAAAAATAAATAAAAACCCGATAACTGAAAAAAATAAGCATTGTTGCTAAATATATTTAAAATATGATGTAATATTAACACTTTTTCAAAAAGTGATATTTTACAAGCAATAAATTCGAATGGTGTGCTATCCTGGCTGTAGGATGGTGCATATAAAAGATCCCATGCTACTAATGAAAGAATGTAGCGGGTTTCATCTCTAAGACTATATGTCTAAATTACTAAATGTTTGACATACAATAGCCGATGATTAATTAATTAATGTGATCTGGTGGTGTCGTTAAACAAAACACACGTTTTGACACTGCAAGCTTAATATATAAATGACGCAGTTAAACTTACCTAAAGAGAAGTGGAATCAGTGAAAAGCACACTGCCCTGAGAACATACTGCCTATAATATATACACAAACAGATTTACCCTAAGGCTTATTTTTGAAGTGACACGCAAGTTATATTTAGTTTAAGAATTCGGTGATTTTACAGACTTTCAAAGTTGGGCTGGTCTGTTGCCCTCAGGTCCAGTACAAATGATCAGATATAATCAAAGAAACACGAAACGATTTAGTGGCAAAGAACATGTTTTTGATAAGGGATGATAAACAAAATATTTACTAAAAAAACACACAGACACACACACACACGCACGCACGTACGTACGCACGCACACATACACAGATATATATTGTGTGATTAAAACATCTAATCCCAAAACATTGAACCTAGGCATAAAAGCAGTTCTGTTGATATGTGGCTTACTTTTAAAATGGCGTGTGATTCAATACCTGATGTCACAAAATGCTATGCCAGTGAATACCTACTCAACATCTACTGTATGTATTAGAAATGTCATTTGGCCTATCATTTTCTTTTCCCACAGCGCGTTTTCGTTTGGTCTATTATTATTACTAACCCGCCAGTTGACCTTAATTTGTATTCATGAAAGACAGGTGGGCGGGACATAAGCTCACGTTTCATGCAACCTGGCGATTTTTTAGACGAAGTTGCGTACGTTTTAGGCGAATGTGACAAGAAAATTATTCTATGAATGACATTAATCGGTATAGGTAGAACAATTATCATTCTAGGAATCGACAGATATAAGTTTTATGGTGTAAATGTCTGGTTTGGTTTTAAATTTGTCGATTTTAACAAGTTGGGGTTTGTGTTTGATTTATCTTCGTTTCCTACTCTGTGTCTATATACAACGAAGGAATTGAATCAATAGAAAGAACACTTACTGGTGCTAGTTATAACTCCAACATAACCATTAAAACAATTAGTAAACTAGCTGCAATATAGTAGAATCAAATAATTTCCAATTTAATGGTGAAAGCTTTATCCAAATGCAAGGCACTGCAATGGGTACAAGAATGACCCCCTAGCTGTGCTAATTTATGTACGTGATGTTTTGAAAAAAAACCTTACTAACCAAATGTGTTAAATCGCCGATACTTTGGCTTAGATATTCTTTATTTGGGACCATTCTGAGCAAGATCTAAATGTATTCATTCAGTTTGCCAATAAACAACACCCGACCATTAAATTTACACACACATATTAAAGGAATAAAGTGACACTTTTGGATACTGATGCTATTAAAGCATATAGTGGGTCTTTTTCAACAACTGTTCAAACAAAAACAACAAACACACACCAATATTTACATTTTAAATTAGCTCACCAAAAAACATGTAAAAAAAAGGAATTTCATTCAATCAAGGTACACCCGAATCATTTCGAACAGTGGCACGTTACAAACTGAATTACACAGTTTGAAAAAACTAAATACTTCTTAAATAGACTTTACCCTCCTCCCATTGTAGATATCACTATAGGAAAAACTTTAATTGAACCCAAAGAAAAGCATCTAGAATCACCTGCATCAACTTCTGAACAAACAACAATAATACCTTTCGTCGGGACATACAACCCATTCCTACCAAATATTGGTCACATATTACACAGGCATTGGAGAATTCTCGAACAGTCAAGTAAACTCAAAGTACTAGCACAAAGCAAATCAATTGTTGCTTTTAAAAGCCCCTCAATCTTAAAGACATGCTTGTCGATTCTAAACTGCAATCTAATGATGTTAATAAAAATCGCTCTGCATTAAAATGTGGCAAAAGTAAATGTAAAAATTACAAATTCCTTGAAGAAAAAAACACACTTTAAAAACAGTCAAACTGGACACGTTTATCCCATAAAACATACTATGGCATGCTGTTCTTCAAATGTTATTTATGTTATCACTTGCAAAAAATGTGGTATGCAATATATAGGACAAACGGGGGTAAGCCGTTTTTACGAATTAATGGACATGTAGCGACATCAGTTTATATCCATGTAAATCTACATTAGTTAATACGCACTTTTATACGAATTGTCATTCCATATAAAATATTTGTTTTACCCCAATTGAACAGATATTTGGCAATGGTGAACACCACCGCCTAGAAAGGGAAACAGTTTGGATGCACGAATTGCAAACGATTCTAACACAGTATGCGGTATTTGTCCATACACTGCACACTTTTGAAATCCCACCTCTCAAAATTTGTTGGGTTTGTTTAACGACACCACTGGAGCACATTGATTAATTAATCATCGACTATTGGATGTCAAACATTTGGTAATTACGACATGTAGTTATCAGAGGAAACCCGCTACATTTTTCCTAATGCAGCAAGGGATCCTTTATATGCACCATCCCACAGACATGATAACACATACCACGGCCTTTGATACACCAGTCGTGGTGCACTGGCTGGAACGAAAAATAGACCTTAATGGGCCCACCGACGGAGATTGATCTCAAACCAACCGCGCATCAAGCGAGCGCTTTACCACTGACCTACAAAACGTATTTTTGTAGGAGGATGGGACGGACTATAACCCATTTAACTCAATGTCAATAGCTGCAACAGTATAACTGTAAACGACTATTCCATGATTTAGTTTTAAAAAAGTAACAAAATTAGGCTACTACAATTTTGTAACTATGCTCAAATACGAGTATTTGGGATTGTATTAGATGCTTATAGGCCGTTTAAAACAAGTCTGAGCCAAACTTCCTTATCGCATCATGCAACGTCATATAGGGGCGTGGTACAAGTCAATGTTTTAATTGACAGCCAATAGTTCACTCGTGCTGCGCACTCAGGACTATCAGCTATCAATCAAAACATCGAAAGTCTGCAAATAACTATTTATACCACTCGTCTGTTTATTCGGTAACTTTAACAAACACCACTTGGACTTAATGACAATGTTTTATTTACTGTAAATTTTATATCCGAATTATTATCTCGACGACAAATTCAGAATTTCATGAACAGCTCACTACAACATACCAAAGTAGTGTAGATGACGGAGTCAATCAGTTAACGGGCATTTTTATTAACGCTGTTGCAAGCATATGCCCACTAAAACGAATGCAAAAAAACCCACTTCACAAAAAACAATCAAATACATCCCCTGATCAATATGTATTAGGTAAACACATTCGTGATGCTGCAAAATATTAACATATTTACCCAAATAACCCTTATATCAGAGGATATTACATTACGCTTAAACAAAGTTCAAACGATCTAATAAACAAATTGAAAAGGCTACAAAAGATTCATAAGATACAAACTTATAAATATGCATGATTAAAGTCCCAAATGTTAGTGGAATGTTGTTACTAGTATGTTAGGAAAATCACATGCAATCCTGATTTGTCTCCAGAAATGATAAAAAAAAAACGTGAAATGCATTTCAAAGACCCCAGCTATCACAAAATGATATAATTAATAAAAGTACATCAGGATTGTTAAATGAACTCAAAAGAAGAGAATTAACACTAAATAAACCATGTCCTTTAGGTGGACACATTAAACCAAAAGAATTAATAACAGCAATTAATGCTTTGCAAAATAACAAAGCATGTGACCTTGATCAAGTATCAAATGAAATGATTAAATATGGACAAGCGGTAATTTTAGCACCTTTAGCAAAATTATTTCATATCTGTAATATATCCTTCCTGCTGGGCTACAGGTTACGTAACACCTTTGCATAAGAAGGGTTCGAAATCAGACCCCAATAATTATCGTGGTCTTATTATTAGTAGTAATCTTGGTAGCTTTTCTCAAGTATCCTCAAAAACAGACTATCACATTATATTGAATCAAATAACGTAATGCCTGACAATCAAACAGGCTTTAGAAAGGAGAGAAGAACAGCGGATAATCTCTTTATTCTTAAAACATTGATTGACAAATACATTGTGCACAATCATAAAACAATGTATATATGTTTTATTGACTTTAGCAAAGCTTTTGACAAAGTATGGCGAGAAGACATGCTTCTAAAACCTCTTCATATGGGTATTACGATGCATAATTAAATAAATGAATAGCAACACAAGCGTATCTCTAAAAGTCAATAACAAATTAACAAAAATGTTTCCTGCAAACACAAGTGTAAAACAAGGAGACAATCTCAGCTCAACTTTGTTTAACTTATTTATCAATGACTTAACCTTTCCAATTGAAGTATGTGACCCCGTAGTACTTTATAAAGAAAGTTTATCACATCTTCTTTGGACCGATGATTTGGTAATTATGTCAGAAAGTGCAGAAGGACTACAAAATGCGCTTAATATACTACATGATTATTGCGAGAAATAGCACATGCCCATTAATACAAATAAATCAAACGTATAATAGTTAAACGTGGTAAGGCATCTATGCAACATGAATTTAAAATTGGAATGAATGGAATTAAACAAACAAATGAATATACATATCTAGGCTGCACTATAACATCAAATGGTAATAGACAAAGGTTTGAAAGTTCTTTTGCATGTTCATCACCTCCACCATAGATATACAATAAGTTACTTGATATTTTGGTAAAACTAATAATATTATATAATTTTGAAATTTTGGGGAACTGGGCTACAAGGAAAACAAAATAAATGTTACAACAAATTTATGGATTATTTAGATTCTGAACCTTTTGAACAGATACATATTAAATTCTGCAAACTTCAAGTTGGAAGAAATACAACACATATAGCATGTAAGGTGAGTTAGGAAGATACCCATTAATAACTGATATAAATGTCCGTGGGTTCAAATACTTGGCCCATTTAGAAAACGTTCTTTTAGGTCGTTCATTACTAGCTGATGCTGTGCTATGTAGCAAAATATTAAATTCAGAAGGTACCAATAGCTGGCATAGCTATGCACATTCTGTTTAAGACAAATAACATTATTATAAATTCACTGGACGTTACACCACAGAAACGAAAACAGAAAAATTTTAAAAATATATTTTATAAAAAAATCTAACATAATATTATCAAAACAAACTTGTGGAATCGGAAAAATTATTGTATTACAAACATCTTATAAAACCATTTAATTTAGCTCCGTACTTAACTGAAATAAGAAACGACAATTTTAGAAAAGCTATAGCAAAACTGAGCGAGGCAGATACAGGAAAATTAAAAGGGAAGATAGATTGTGCAAGATATGTAATTATGGTGTAGAAGATGAATGGCATTTTTTAACTAACTGCTTATAAAAAACATACAGACTTGTTATATTAAAAAAAACCTTGATCAACATTGTCCATTATTTAAATCTCTTAACTCATTAGAAAAACTATTTTTCATTCTTGACTGTCCTGCAGACCTGTCTCCTATAGTTGGTCAGTTTTGCACGGAAATTTTTAATGAGCGGGATAAACTACTTAACACTAACCCATCCAAACCTGCTAATTAACATGATATATATATATATATATATATATATATATATATATATATATATATATATATATATATATATATATATATATATATATGCTGATCTGAAACAGTTTGGGGAGCACTGAACTATTATTATATGTTCTATATATAATTTGCTTCACTGTTTATAACTGAGTAAAATTAATTTTAATATGTATATATATTCCTCATGGACTTAAACAATGTCCTTTTATAAAACACAAATTAAACATAGTCTTGATTGATCTCAGAATTTATGTACGTTTAATTACTGCTCAGTTAATTACGCATTTAATGTGTGCTCCTTTGGTTATTATTATTCTAAGTTTAACAAATTCGGATTTCTATCATTATTTTAGTTTGTTCTAGTGTTAATAGACCACAATACGTGGTACAACTCATTTATACTGTTCACGTATTTATGAATAAACTGAATTGAATTGATTTGAATAAATATATCTTAATCACTTAGTAACATTATAAATATACAATGTAGTACAGTAGGATTAATCTGTATTTTTGTACAATGAAACAATGCTTTATATACAATGTTAGATCAGTTAATAAGAAATGAATGTAGGCCTGTGCACTATTATTATTATCTTTTTATACTTCAAATGTGACTTTGTATTTTACAATTTCAACATGTTCAGTTAGTGGTCTAATATCTGTTCTCATGGCAATTTTAGACTACTTTTGCCTCTACTAAAAATCCTGAACATAATGATAAAATGATATTAATAGAAATGAGAATGTATAATTAACGTCATCTTGACGTCATCATATTGTTAATTTAAAAAAGGCCAAAATTCAAAACAGTTTCTAGGTGTATGATTAGCACCAGTCTTTATGCTACATTGCCTGTCTTCATATATATATATATATATATATATATATATATATATATATATATATATATATATATATATATATATATATATATATATATATATATATATATATATATACCAGGACCCGAACGCCAGTGCACATTATATAATGCATTATATAACACATTATATAACACATTACGTGTTGAAATGTTAACTGGTCGTGTTGTTCGTACCGCATGTACATGCATATAAACGTGTCAGTATAGCAGTTGACCCAAAAACAACTGCAACAAAAACGTTTTCCAGTGGATTTAGGTATTATAGGTGTCCAAGATTTATTAATGTAAAGTCTACCAACATTTATCATCCACTGTGATGGAACATGCTCTTAAATTCTTTTCGCCTGTGGCGATATTAATTGTTTTAGAGGGTCGTGTGCAGTCCCAATATGCACTTAAGACCAGATGGGCTTTGTTACGTAATACCTCCGCGCGACCGTACCTTCTAATACACACCCAGACCAGGTGCGGAGGCCATGTGGCCAGTAGTTACGTAATACCTCCGCGAGTGCGGTTTTTACTACCGTGATTCTAGCGAACTGGCGACGACCAGTCTAGGCGTGTAAGAAAAAATACCGCTTGGTCGCTGTGGAAATATACACATCATAAGATTCGGTTCCGCGTACTGTCTCTGGACCAGTCTGGATTTTATAATAAATAGCTAGGGTTTTAGAGATATCAGGGAGAAACATAGGAAGGCTCCCAGGGAACGTTGTCCATCCGGACTAGTAAATATATTTTTCTGCTCTGTGTATAACCTTGATGTGATTGATGTGACTTTAAATATTTTAATACTGTATTATACCAATATTATTTAGACAGTGTTTCCGGTAATCTGACGAAGTAAACTGTAGGATTCATTGTTCTAAAAACTATTAAAGCTTAACCAGTCATCCTAGAGGACCTAGGTAAACTGTATGTTATTGTCTTTATTGTGATAGGTACCAGTATTAATTCTGTATTACAAGGTTACTGAATGAGTAGTCAAGGGTTAATTAAAAATTAACAAGTTAGGAATAGAGTTGTAATTCCTTTATTAATTAAGTTCCCCTGGAAGCGTTTCTCAATTATCACACGCGTGGGTGTTGTGTCACGGTGAAGTGATTAGAATATTGTGTAAACTAGACACCTAGAGATTAACTAATTAAGTGATCAGTTCTGGGTTGTTATTATTTGTTGTTGTTAATTAACTACTGCGGCAGTACATTTGTTAGCGTAGTATTAATACAGATTCCAAAGTGTATTGTGTTTTGTTGTGTTTTCTAGTGAACTAAACGTGCTATAATAACGCATATTTATATATAGATCTTATCTCTGATATACCTAGAGCCGAGCCACGCGGGTATAACTGCCCGTTACAGAGAGATCTAATAGATATACAGTTAGGAGAGATATTTGGATAATCGTGTTTCATTCAGTTACGGGTATTATAGGATCCCCGTGTCATCCATTAAAGGCTTTTGTAGAAGATATGGCTGGCACTATAATTTGTGATATCTCCTGCGATATCTCCGCAGTAGATATCGCTTCTTATAATCTTGATTGGTCAAATTTTAATCACAAGACAATGTTTTGTTACGTCACTGTGTTTGTTACAGTGTTAAACCTACCACTAGTGACGTAACGCCACTGCCGTTCTGCTAGTTAACGAGTCTACCGTTGACATTCAACCAACATTATTGACATTGTTTACAACTGTCGCAAATGAAAATAATGACAATGGATGATAAAAAGAATACCCCCTCGTGTCTTGTGATGTCATAATTTATCAGCATTCGTTGATAAAAGAATAAAATCATTTCATACTCGTGCTGATAAATTATGTTATCACAAGACACTCGAGGAGTATCCTCTATTTATCAATGGGAATTATTTAAAAGCAGGTCAAATTCAAAATCGCCGATGTTAGACTATTCTTGACCCAAAACTCGGTAATGATCCAATTTAAACCCTACATATGTTTTATTTAGGAATACGAGAGTCACTATGAGTAATATAAACATCGATGTGAAACTAATCTTCACGTCACATTGAACCCACACAATATTAAACCCTTTCAAGTCACACTGACCTCTATCTTCAAATTGGTGATTAGAGTAAAACCAAAACCCAAGTCCGGTGATTTAAGGAAAACATCATGTCACGCCAAGCCAAAGCCAAAGCACGCAATTAGATGCATTCATTAGTTACGTCAGGTGCCGCAGCCATTATCAGAATTGGTGTGTGTGTGTGTGGGGGGGGGGGGGGGGGGTTGGCTATAACTGAAACATAAGGATTTACTGTAGTTCATCCAGTGTCTGCACCACAATTTCAGGTTCAAGCTATATTGTGACTAAGGTTTTATTTTGATTAAAATCATATATCAGGCCACAGACCACAATTAATTTCGCTATATGTTTCTATATAGCCTTAGTGGCTATAACATTTTTATTAATATCAGCACCCCGTGGATTTTTGTATGTACCTTTGCCAGTATGGGGGACACATACCCTGAAAAGGACAACTCCTGTTGTCCAGCTCTTTCTCCCAGCATATTGGTTTAAACAAACACACCCTCTAAACCTGACCGGAGTACACCCATTTTACACAAAAAGCACTACTTTTGCATGGGCCGGAATTACCACAAACAAGTCTTCAATGTCAACAAGTTACACATGTTTACAAACTACATGCTCTCCTCTGTCACTTCAGTTAAATAGTTGTCACTTCATAGCTGTCTGCCATGAAATAATCACAGTCAAACAGCGGACTACTTGCGCGGACAAATTTCCGGATGGGAACATAACTGTAATCTGAGGCCATTTGTCTATATTCTAAGATGGCCGCCACAGCAATTATCAAAATCATTTCTTTTAACATCCTTCTGAAATTACAAGATAGGTGCAACCAGTGTCTGTAAATTATTTCAGGGTTAGGCTATGTGGTGATGTTAGATGTATGGTGGTCAGTATCATATTAAGCCTTATTTCAAAACACGCATATGCACGCACGTACGCACGCACATACATACACTGACACATATGTATACACACACACACACACACACACACACACACACACACACACACACCACACACACACACACACTGAACCGATTATGCACCGACATTTTAAAAGTAAGGTTGAAACAAAAAGTTACAGAGATATGCACTCTGTTTATATGCACTATTTAAAAATAACTGTAGGTTCGAGGTAACTGATTCCTAAACCACATTTCTAAACTGAGTGTCTTTTAAGCCTCCGTCTTTATATGTGATCGTGATAACCTTCGATTACCAAGCTGTAAATCCCAGAATAAGGAAGGAAATGTTTTCTTTAACGACGCACTCAACACATTTTATTTACGGTTAAATGGCGTCAGACATATGGTTAAGGACCACACAGATATTGAGAGAGGAAACCTGCTGTCGCCACTTCATGGACTACTCTTTTCGATTGGCAGCAAGGGATCTTTTATATGCACCATCCCAAAGACAGGATAACACATACCACTATCACGGTCTTTGATATACCAGTCGTGGTGCACTGGCTGGAGCGAGCAATAGTCCAATGGGCGAACCGACGGGGATCGATCCCAGACCGACCGCGCATCAAGTGAACACTTTACCACTGGGCTACGTCCCGCCTTTGCGGTGCAATAAGCCAGAAGCTACATTTAGTTTTGATATCATAGTCTTTGATGGCCCAGTATCGCAGTGGTGCATTTACTTGCATAAGGAGACGATTCAACATTTAAGCACAGCAAAGTAAGACTATTTTAAGACGCTGGAACAATGGTATTGATATTTTATGGAATGCAGGGCCGTTTGAGTCAAAGGTGGTTTCTTTAATGGTATCAAATTCAAGCACATTTAGCCTATAATGCCCATGACGACACTAGGAACAAAATCAAACCTATTATTACTGTGTAGATTCCTATCTTTTTTCATTACAACAAATGTCCCAGGGCTGGTATATCAAAGTAAATTACATATGAATGTGTATCTTGTTTGTTGCTGTCGTTGTTTTGTTTTTGGTTTTTTTGTATGATTTTTTTTATTTTATTATTTGTTTGTTGCTCTTCTTTTTTTTTTCTTCTTTTTTTTTTTGGGGGGGGGGGGGTGGGTGGGGTGGGTGGGTGGGTATGCAAGGCGTTTCCTCTCTTATTATCTGTATAGCTCTTATCTATAATGTCCGACGTTAATATAACCATAAAAATATAAATCATGTTGAATGGTGCGTCATCATATAAAACAGTTCTCCTCCTAACCGTCGTCAGAACTACCACGCAAAATATAGAACCACAATGCGTAACGAACAAATGACACACTCAGAATCTGATGCTCCTATATTCAGCAGGATGTATTCTGTTTTGCTGTTATTTTATGGGGTTTTTTTTATTTGTTGTTTGTTTTTACCAAACCAATAAGTTAAGTTGCTGTATTTACAGTCGTGGGGCACTGGATGGAACGAAAGAAAGTCGGGGATCGATCCTAAACCGACCGCGAATCAGGCGAGCGCTTTACCATTGTGCTACGTCGTGCCCGTCCAGTGCAATATAGTGATCAAGTACACTATCGCTGTTTAATATTACCATTTCCATATATAGTTGATGACACGACGTGTTCGATAAGCGAACAATAATATGAAAGTATTTAAATGACGTGTGTTATAGCTGTCCAGGCGCGTGTGTAGGAATTTAGGCAGGGGGCGGGTAGGGGTCTAGACTTGTGAGCGAAGTTTATTGAGATATGCTTCCCCGGAAAATGTATCGAAGAGAAGCAATTAAATTTGTTTGAGCAGGATGTTTGTTCCACCTCCGAACCCCACTCCCCTGCACACGCGCCTACTTTCTGACTCCAAACCGGCCTCGGTGGCGCAGTGTTTAAGCCATCGGACTACAGGCTGGTAGGTACAGGGTTCGCAACCCGGTACCGGCTCCAAGCTAGAGCGAGTTCTTAAGAGCTCAATGGGTAGGTGTAAGGCCACTACACCCTCTTCTCTCTCACCAACCACTAACAAACTAACAACTAACCCACTGTCCTGGACAGACAGCCCAGATAGTTGATGTGTGTGCTCAGGACAGCGTGCTTGAACGTTAATTAGATTATAGCACGAACATAAGTTGAAATGAAATAAAAATCTTCCTCCAAATGACGTTTCCCCTCTAAGGACAAAAAACCCAAAAACAAACAAAATAAAACAAACAAAAAACGCTTACAGGTAACCGTTTCAGTGCTGTGTTCAGTGAGGGCAGTCAACGCTGAAATTTACTATTTAGATTCAGCGATTCAGATCTCAGAGTAATGTGTTTCAACTCATTTAAATAATAATTCTTGGGTTATAAAACTTCAAAAGAGAAACTGATCGCTGTCTGAAAATGGCTAATTTTGCATTTAAGATGCCAAGAAATCGCACCTAAGACTATCAAATAATAAATGTAGTAAAAACATTTGGGTTATAATACTATGCAAAATAATCCTTAAAATAGTAAACAAAATTAATTATTGTTTAAAAATAGCTAATTTTACTATGCAGATGCCAAGAAATCACGTTTAAAGCAAAGCAATTTTAAAATGTTCTTGAGATAGCATGCCCTCAGACCCACCCCTAAACGTCTTGTTTACTAAGGACCCAGATCCCCAACCTACTAAACATGAATAATATGATGCATTTAAGGCCTTCTAAATAAAAATACATAACATTTTTAGGTTATAATACTGTGCAAAATTATCCTTAAAATACTTAAGAAATTACTGTTTTAAAAATGGCTAATTTTGCTATTAAGATGCCAAGAAATCACGTTTAAAGCCATCCAATTAACAAAAACCGTTCCAGCCCTGGGGAGCATGCCTCTAGACACACTTAGACATCTGTTGAAGTCCAAATAATAAACAACAACGATTGGATTACTTTCGTATTTCTTTTAACCTGCAACATTTTTTAACTGGCGCTGACATAGATGTAAGCTATGTATCGGACCATTCGTCTATAAAAATTACTTTTCAATTTATTCAACACGAACGTGATAGAGGAATCTAGAAATTTAACAATAGTTTATTGCAGGACATGGAATATATTGAACGTATTAAAACATGTATAAAAGATACCATAAAGCAATACCAAATAGAAGGAGATAATCTAGAAGAACCCAAATGTTCTATTAATGATCAGCTTCTTTGGGAAATCATTAAGGTACGGGGTAAAACTATATCTTACTCATCATTTAAAATAGAGAAAGAAATGAAAGGAATTAGATTTGGAAAGAAAATTAAAGCAGCTTTATGAAACTAATAACATAGACGGGCACATTTGTAACGACATCAGTGAAATGGAAAGGGAATTAAACGAATTAAAAGAGGAAAAATTAAAGGTAATCTGAAGGAATTGCCACATTGGTGTGCACAATTTGGTGCACAGTTGTTCTCTGTGGATTCTGACTCTGTAGGGGGTCCACATCGATAATCCACTGGGTGTCACCCGGGCACCCTTGAGGAATTTGAAAAATCAAAACGATGGCGGTCAAGATGGTGGCCAAATCAGGGAAATGGTCATGGCTTGTTTATAATGTAACAAAGAACAACAATTCCTATATCTACCGCATGGTTTTAGGAAGGAAGGAAATGTTTTATTTAATGACGCACTCAACACATTTTAGTTACAGTTATATGGCGTCGGTTTTAGGGCCAAGGAACACACTGTTTCTACCAAAATTCAGATTTGATAAACGGGTAACCTAAATACACGATAGTTGCCAATATGGCGGTTCAGATCGAGAAAATTGCAACAAATTGCGTATTGTTTCTAACAGAAAAGTAATTCTTGCGTTTCCATGGTTTTAGGGTTCAACGAATACAATGAAAGTAGTTCAGTTCTTCTATATCAGTTAATTTTAATGAATTTAAGATGGCCACCAATATAAGCAACGAACCGATGCAAATAGAACTGTTAAAAGTAACAGTCACACAAAAGATTTGTTGGTTTAAAGATTATGACCTACATGTAATAATACTTTGTCAGACATAAAATGCAAGGTAACACTATATTAGAGTGACCCTTTAGTGGTTCTTCTTAAAAATCAAATGGAATGCAAGGTCTCAGGTAGTGTTGTGTTTGTTGTTTGGTGAGCATGATGCAGTTTTGCTAAGTTGCAAGGGGATGATTATTCGGGCTAAAGCAAAATGGAAAGTAGAAGGGGAAAAAGTACGAAATATTTCTGCAACTTAGAAAACCGACATTATATTGAAAAAATAATCCCAAAAATAATTCACAAACCAGGTTGAAATTATTAAACGGACATACCCTAGTTTTTAAACACTAAGGCATATTTTTTACTATTAGAGCCGTTTTTGGTAAATGAAATTATACTTTACTTAGATTTTATTGTTTATATTATCCATTTCCGTACATTCGAAGTGTTTTTGGTGATCCTGGTGTTTTTAATATCCCAAAATGCATTTCTCATATGTTTAAAAATGCGCGTGCATCTGAGAAGTAACATTTACGGAGTCGAGTTTTAGTCTATTTTTAGAGGGTGTTTCACCATTTCAAAGTCACAAACTCATGTTTCACTCAGTTGTAACTTTATCCAAATGTGTTGCAGGTTTGTATATTTACTAAACTTAGTGTGCATTTTCATGGGCTGAAACTAGGGTATGTCCCTTTAACGCTCGAAAATAATATTAGGAGACGCTATATAAAACTAGGAATGTAAATATACCAGAAGACAGTGAAAATACCTTTTTTAACTATGATAATCCTTTTATAAATTATTTAGACAAAGATAAAAGTGATAAATTAGAAGGATTATTAACGTATTCAGAATGTAGTATTTCACTGAAAACGTTTCTCTGGCTCAGTTTACATGTATATATAATACATTCTTAAAGGGACTGTCCTGAGTTTCCTGATTGTAAGATTTTTTTGACTAATAAAATCGTTTAACGTCTAAAAATACGCATTAAATATATTTGTTTGTTTAGAACATTAGTATCTGTATATTCAATGTTGTTTTGGTCGTCTTAATATTTGTAAGAAGCCCAAACTCGATTTTGTCTTCAAATAATTTCGTCTGTATGAAAAAAAAATATTTTAGGAAATAAAATGAAAGTTAACCTAGTACAAATACTAGAACGATCAGAAACACGTTTAATATACAGCCACTAATATTTTATGCAGAAAAGTATATTTGATATGTAATTACTGTCGTTAACAAAATCTCTGTTAGTCGATATTATCTTAAAAATTGCAGCAAACTCAGGAATGTCCCTTTAATGAGAACGTTTGGCTGTAACACAAAAACAGGGAATAATTACTTGTATGTCAAAAGAAAGAAAACCTAAATAATTGGTGTCCTACATCTCTAATTAATGTTGATTATAAAGTTGCATTTGCAGCAATTGCTAATCGAATTACAATTATTTTAAGTGATATAATTACTGAAGCACAATCTGGTTTTATGAAAAATCTATATATTGGAGAATGTACTAGATTAATTATGGATTTACTAAAACAAAACATAGGACGAAGAAATTCCTGGAATTCTTCTTCACTTGGAGTTTGAATAAGCTTTTGGTTCTTTAGAATGGTCTTTTATTAAACATGTTTTACGGTTCATTGAGTTTGGTCCGTCGATTGCACAATGGTTAAATACCTTTTATTGTGCTGTTTCTAGTTGCATACTAAATAATGGACATTTGTCTCCTTTTTCCAATAGAAATGGAGGGGGGATGTCAGACAAGGCGACCGACTGTCACCATATCTATTCATAATAGTAGTTGAAATTTTAAGTGTAGCATTAAAATACAACCTCAATATTCATGGAATTAAAGTTTATGATACAGAATATCTTATCACGCTATATGCTGATGATACCTATCTTATGTTGGACGAAACGGAACAGTCACTGAACAGAGCACTTCTGTTAGTAGACAAATTCTGCGCCTGCTCAGATCTGAGAGCAAATTTTAATAAAATACAAGCTATATGGATTAGGGCAAGACGGGGTTGTGGTGTGGAATATATGGAAACATGATGGGAAATTTAAACTTCTCTGTATTAATACAGTGTAATGCAAGTTGACAACTATTCTGAGAATTTTAGGGATAAAATTCAATCTTTTAAAAAAAAAACCTCTTAAACGATTGGTCTTTCAGAAATATATCAATTATGGAAAAGTAACTGTAATAAAATCACTGGCATTGCCAATTTTAATTCAAATCTTGACAGTCCTCCCAGATCCACCACTTTATTATTTAAAATAATCACAGTCCACACTATTTAATTTTGTATGCAATTGGAAAAAGGTTTCCTGAAAATACCTCATATCATGTCTTTCTCTTGTGCGTTAAAAATATCATGGTAAAAAAAACCTCGTTGATATTTTTAATCTGTCTGCCTGGGAGAGCCTCGTTATAGATGATTTGGAGGATCTGGGAGAAGACCAAATTTTATTTTTATATACGGACTGCTATAGGAATGTAATATTTAGATTAAATCAATTTTGGCAGGATGTATTTACATGTTGGACTTAAATTCAACAAAACTCCGCCACAACACCACAAGACATTCTATCTTAGCCTCTATGGTTTGATCCATGTATTAAAGTAAATAATAAGTTGGGTTTGGGTTTTTTACAATTCTTGGTGTACAAAAGGCATTTATTTTGTCAATGATCTGATAAATTATCAAAGTATTTTTTTTTTAACTTATGAGTATTTTTGTAGGTTTTATCAACTGAATGTGAATTATTGACAGTATTATGGATTCTTGGATGCAATACCAAATGAATGGAAAAGCACACTAAGAATTAGCAATTTTAATAATTTAGATAAAACACACACTTCGAATGTAAATCTTCTTACAAAATACGAGAAAGTAACGAAACTATTTTACAAGTTTTTCATTGATTAAAAAAAACAAATAACCAATTAAATCACAATTTTTTTTTAATAAAGTGATCAATTGGGAAATTTTTTATAAAATGTTTTTTCGAATAACAGACTATTTGGTATTGCTTCCTAGATGACCTAAATGTAAAATGTGGGCCTGTCATACCTAACACCGCTGAGGTACTTTCTTATTAATAGTCCAAATATTGATATTATCAATCTTTGTTTGTTTTTAATAAAATACTATATGCATATTTGTAAAAGAAAAAACACTCAACCAAATTATATTTCATGTGTAGCTCACATACGTCGTTATAAGCAGATTGAATTGTATTCTCTTTATCTTTACCACCCACTCACATCCCAACCACCATCCCAACCGGAAAATCTGGTGAAATAAGAAAAACGTGGGAATATCTTAGTATAGTACTTCAGATGTAATACATATATTCTTGTATTAATTAAAGGTGCAGGCCCTAGTTTCAGTCCGTGAAAATTGGACACTAAGATTAATTAATCTGCAAACTTGCAATTCATTTGGATATGATTATAAAAGAGAGAAGCTATAGTCTGTGATGTTTAAACAGGGAAATAACGTCTAAAAATAACTAGATATTGTATCGATAACCATTACATCTTAGGCAAACGTGCGTTTTCAGAATTATGAAAAATGCATTTTGGGTATTATAAAGACCTGGATGACCAAAACTACTTCAAGTATATGAAAATTAATATTCTAAATAATAAACTGTAAGTACTTCTAATTTAAATAGTGAAAAAATATGTCGTAGTATTTAAAAACTAGAGTGTCACTTTAATAACTGTGGGTTTTAACAGATGTAACGTTTAATTATGTATTGTAATAGTATGAGTTTGAAGCTCCGAATAAAAAACTGAATAATAAAAAAATAATAGAAATAAAAAAGAATTTTGCACATAAATGTAAATCTACAACTAAACCACAATTCTTATTACTAACTAATATAGTTTGAAGTACACACATTTCATTTTCTTTTGTCTTTAAAATGCTCCATCTTCCATAATGACGTACTTTTCTGCATGAAATAAGATACCAAACACGTGTAAACAAATGACCTGAATAATTGCTAGTAGCCGACGTAAACTTACGATGTTTTGTGAAATAGGCCGCGTAAGAGTACACCTCTAATTCCTCTCTTGCATTTCTCAATTCCCATATGTCCTACATCAATCCAAGACAGATTCTGGTCTCATGGATTTTGGGATTATCAGTTTATAACCTTTCAGGATTATCTGATCCTGACATGACAGTACATCTCGGAAATTCCAATATTAAAGTGTTCTGGAGGTACATGAGATTTGATATCTGGCCATCCATTTAGAATGACCTGACGTAATGACTGCACCACTGCATCGTTATCAGTTTGACTCTTTAACTGAGCCAATGTTTTATCAATCATTGGTAACAATGATATTACTGTATGAACCTGAGCATCAATGTTCTCATCATCAAATGTATCATTCAGATATGCTCTCGACAGAGCATCGGCTATCTTGAGCTCCTTGCCTGTGATCTTCGCTCCAGGATATTTCTGTAATCTCGGAAGTAATCTTTGAATGTGAGGTGGGGCCTGCCTTAGACGCTTTTTCTAAGATTGACTCGAGAGGCTTGTGATAAGTTTCTACAATGTCAAAGACGAACTGGTGAAATCTTTCTAGTCCAAATGTTATGGCCAGTAGCTATTTCTCTATCTGCACATAACGCTGCTGTGTGGGTTTTAGCGCACGAGATGAATATTCAATTGTCTGGTTTCCCTGCAGCAGTACAGATCCCATACCAGACTCTCACTATCAGGATCATGGTTTACATCAAGGTGGTCCTCATTTAAATGTTCAATGTGATGTACATCTTTTAATATACAAACCAATGAAAAGTGATTTTGTCTTTTACATTTGTAACAAGGTTTACCAAATGCGGGACATTTACGTCAGGGATGAGACTTACCACATTACCCACATGACTGACTGCTAGGTAATGGACGGGACTTGAGAGCTTTAGGCTTTTGCTGACTTTTACCTCCACCTAAAGAATAGGATTGGGGACGGGATTGATAGGATCGAGACTGACTAACAGCATGCAGATTTCAATCAATAACACAATCTGAACAAGTTGCAACACTACCAAAATGTTTAACATGTTCTTGTGATAATTCAAAGCCTCGAATATTTTTTATTGCCTTTGGAAGATCAGGTCGTCTTCTCGCATTAGTCTTTAATGAGGTTTCTGGCAGTTTGCACCACGCACAATTTTCTTGAGTCCCATATTCACAAGAGTGTACCAATGAGTTTAGGTAAGTCACCCATCAATCAACCGGTTCAGTAGGTGGTGAAGTGATCTATTTCTATCCTCAAGCTCGTTGAAGCATTCAGTGAATTTTGTGAAAAGTAGTTCACACTTAACTTTCTCTGCATCCTCAAATGTGAATGTATCACATATTTTACGACCTTTCTCTCCAACGAGGTATAAAATATAGCACATTTTTGTTTTTCGTTCTTATCGTTCATCACAGCTGTCAAGAACAGACGAACAGACCTTTCCCTTCGACGCAATCTGTTTGAAATATTCCGACTGTCAAAAGACATTTCTTCCAGTGATTTTATGTTTGGGTATAATAAAAATATTGTTCATGGATATAAGAAGCGATATTTGTGGGCTGTACGAGGCACACAAGTCTGTCAGTAATGACGTCAATTTTATTTTGAAAAATTACGTCATGAATACTTGGCGCATGTTTAAATGTTCGTGCATGTGTGATGCATACTTACTTGACACTAAGTCACGTTAATAAACTTGTCACTTTGTAACTATAATAAACTCACACCAAGTCAAAAGTCTGTTTTTCTTTACAAACGACCGGGAGGACATCCGGTTTAAACATGCGCAGTTCGCCTCTTCCATTTTGCCAAAACGTTTCACTTGAAAATCAGCTTTACTGTCGTTTTGTCGGTTTTGCGCTCAAAGTCTTTTTTCTTCACAAGCTCTGTGCTTTCTTCTAATACCATGCCATGATTTATGTAACATAGGTTTTGTTAATTCTTGTGCATTATGAAATCGACATATTTTAATTTGTACTACCCGGTGCGAATACCTCCACAACGAGGCGTCATGAACAGGGGTCACAACATTGGTTTACATTAATTCCAATGTCCATAATATTACATATGTGTAATAAAGGAACTACCGTTTGTATATATGAATGGAATGATGAACAAATGGAGAACACTATTAACAGTCTAGAGATAAACAGGGACAAAATAATGTTTTGTCTTGATAGTTTAGTTCATAATAAGCCTAGTATAAATGGATCTGGAGATAAACTTACAAACATGTTGCATGATGTTTTAGACGACATCCGTTAGCGTGAAATTAATTTACGTAATAGTAACTTCCCTGTTCATCCCAGCAGACGAGGAGAAACCGTTGAATCGAAAGGTTGGTTTAACGACGAATGTAAACAGCTTCATAACAAATACATCCGCGCTGACCACAACCATCTTAAAGTTACAGTGTCTGGTTACCATATAATAATATCATGCACAAATATGAAATACAAGTTCAACTGCACTTTTAAAAGATTCGTGTGTGTTCGCTATGAACGGAGAACGTCAAAAGTATACGCGCGATTCGTCGCCTGTGCGGCCATTGCTCGGCAAACTACAAACGACAGCCTGTTGTCAATTTCAGTTAACAGGTGCGTTTGCGCATTTGAAGTTGTAGGGTTCGTCTCAAAAAATGAAATAAGAATTCTTGCGCTGTACAAAGAACGTTCGGTTGAGGATACGTACTATTCTTTCTTGACAACGTACTATCGACAATCGTACCTTCCCATATAAACTTCGCTCAATGCAGTCTATAACCCCCAACCTCGCTGAAATCCCTGCACACGCGCCTTGGAAACCCGCTACCTTTTAAAAATATTTGTTGATATATATATATTTTTTTAGCAAGTGATCATTTATATGTGCCATCCCACAGATAGGATATCACATACCATGGCCTTTTATATACCAGTCATGGCGCACTGGCTGGAACAATCCCGCCGATGGGGATCGATCCTAGACCGACCGCGCATTAAAAAAAAAAAACCCACATTTTTAGGTCTAAATAATGAATAGAAATAACATATAGTCTTCATAAATGTTACGTATATCGAACATACCGCCCTCTTCCTCTACTTCTAGAGCGTTTCGTAATTATTAACACCCCCTTACATGTAACGTATATGCCAACCGCTGGTCACTATCATAATTTCAAGGCAAATCCCCCACCGACCCCTGGAAAGGTATTGTACCATACCTCTATGGATATAAATATATTTTGGAGGTATGAGACGACCCCTTAATCAAGACAGTTAAATTTGTTCAAAATCACGTGACAAGCTCAGCGCCTGCGCAAATCGCGTAAATTCCCAGGTCTACTGGCGTCCCGCTAATTGAAGAAAAACAAGCTGGCCATTGGGTTTGCAGTTGACCTAGATAAAGTAGATAAGCGAGCATTGCGAAACTATAGCGATGTGGTGGGCCTTTTATGTACCAAACAGAACTGGATCATCTATTCTAAATGCTTAAATAATAAAAAATATTCCAGACACTGCAGCTTTAATATAGTTAAACTCGCTGATGCAAAGGAAAGAAATAAAATTCCGCAAAAGAGAATACGATCTGCATATTTATCTCAAGAAGGAAACATGCTAAGTATTCCCCAAAATTACCCCAAACTATTCTACATGCAATTTAAAAGACGTAAAGCTGATTTAAAGTGTGACATTACAGTTGAACACAACGAAGAAGCTTTGTATAAGGAACTTGACTGTGTTATCACTGAGCACGAACTTCTATGTTGGGACACGTTAAACGGAATACGAGTCCGGGACCAGATGACCTATTATGTGAGGGTTTCTTTTAGTGCAAAGACATAATGTTAACAATATGGTGCACATTGTTTAATGTTATCTTGGACACAGGTAATTTTCCAGAAATTTGGACTAAGGTCTCACTACACAGATGTCATCTGCCATTGAAACCCATGTTAAATTGCCCAACTTCAAACGAAGATTACCAATAGAACGGGTTCTCATTAGCACTAACAACATACACCATTGCGAACATACATTATATACGCATTTATTTTCATTCCAAAATTGAGAACATTTCTGTCTCAGTTTTTTGCTATATGACCGCATCTGGCTGTAGTACCGGTTCGAACAGGTGGTTCATTAACCGATTCACACCGGCTGTCTCTTGCGCTGTACACCCATGTCCCAAAAGGTCGATGCACAATGTTACAAAATAACATGGTAAAATACAGCCAGAAGACTTACCATTAAACATACATATTGTTTTAATTCTTCACTATTTCCTAGAAGTGAATATGTGGACCATAACATGTGTTACAATTAGGAACTATAGTGGACCGTGATGAATGAACTCTCACCCGGAAATGATCTGTGTAGTGAGACCTAAAGGTGTAATTATTCCTGTGTTTAAGAAAGGTGCTAGAAATAACGTTAACAAGTATAGAGGAATTTCCCTTATGAGCCACTTTACGTCAGTTATTAATAACAGATTACTGAAATTAAGTTCATCTTTTAACATTGTGTCAGATGCACAATTTGCCTTTAAGCAATGTTTGTTCTTCAGTCCTTAATATCAAACACTCTTGGAAAAGAAAGATATTGTACTGTGCCTTTTTTGACTATAGTAAAGCTTTTGATAGTGTTTTGCATGGTAAATTGTGGTTTAAGATTACAAAGCTTGGATTAAACAGCAACGTTGGTCGAGTGATTAAATCTTTGTATAGTCAAGTAAAATATTGTGTAAAATCTCATGGTAACATATCGGAATATTTTTTTGTATAAATCAGCTTTAATTCAAGGTGAAGCATTATCGCCACTACTGTTCTCCTTGTTTGTCAACGACTTAGAAATGGAATTATTCAGTGCTATCGACCGAACATATGAACTGGACATGATCAATCTCGTTTACTAATGTATTATGGCTGCTTTATGGAATGAAACAACTAATTATTCTTTAAATACAGAAACATTATTATCAATGTTTGACACATACCTATTAGATGTCGTGGGCCTATCTTAAGTTACGGTTGTGAAGTGTGGGGATTCAACAAAGCTAATAACTGAAGTTACTTTATTTCCATGTTAGAGTACCGGATCCTGAGGCGACGAAAAAGAAACAAAATGGCTGTTTCCAGTCAGCATAAATAATCATGGTTTTTCTTTTTATTAATTCTAAAATTACGGGCTGTCAGTCCAGGACAGAAGGTTAGTGAGAGAGAAGAGGGTGTAGTGGTCTTACACCTACACATTGAGTCGTTAAAACTCGCTCTGGGTGGGAAGCAGTACCAGACTCCGAACTCAGTACCTACCAATGGCTTAACCACGACACCAACGAATGCATAGAAATATTACTGTTTTTATCGGTTTCAACTATTTCTTTTTTATATTTGGGTTGCTTAAGATGTTATATCCAAATATACGCTATCCGAGATTTTGGCTTTATTTATTTTATTTATACCTCTTGTAATTGTAACCGATAGAAGCAGTGATATTCCTATGCATTCAGTAGCAGTTAGATACGGGCAGAGATTACCGGTTACCGCTTACCCCTTTGAACTCGTATAGCTCATATTTGACAAGATTGTTCCTTAAGGTTACACACCACCATTGATTACTCCATGCAATTCAATACAATTTTTATGTCAGAATATATCCAGTAAAAAAGGGTCATGTGCCTACTAATTGTAGGGAGTGCTCTCAACTGACAAGTACCGTGTAAAAAAATCAACATAGGTCGACCACGAAATGTTTCAATTAATGCCTGATCACCGCCTCGTTTTGCTGTTATACAAGTGGCACCATACCACTTGCACAGTTGTTATCAGTTAGTACTACATATAACAAGCAACTTCAAATCAAAGTGTTACTTAAATACCACAGAGGTCGACCTACGTGTAATCATAAAAAAAAAAAAAAAAAAAAAAAAAAGCATATCAGAATTTTGTAGAATTGGTTTTTTTTAATGATGTACTATTTCCTAAGCTGTTAGCAAGTAACGATATGCCAAATGGTGGTGTGCTGCATTTAACCAGTAAAAACTCACCAGTAAGCCCATATAACTGAGAGTGCGTGCGTGTGCTCAGGGCATACACTAGCTTATTACGTATGTTACATTCCAGATATTTGTGATAATATTTTGCGCCAAGGGGACAATTTGTATGTTGTCATCATCTCTACTCAACATATATTTCTAATATTTTATGGCTCTAAAGGAGAGCGTGCAGCAATTTGGGTTTCTACCAATATTTATATACCCATTTATCATAGAATTTTTATGCATTCATATATCCATGTACATTAGTACTGTTGTAATATACTATAATTATCGTATATAGTATTCATATTTTATAGAATCATTTAGCATAAGATAGTGATATCAGGGCCTCATCCTTTACACTATCATATTTATTTCTTGGGTAATAAACTTCTTAAATATATATATATATTTTTTTATATATATATTGTCTCCATGTATTGCCTACAGCATAAACAAATAAAGATCTTGATCTCAGGGGAAATCTATGAACTAAGTGTACACGCCTAAATGGCGATGGTGGTACGAAGTTACCGTACAAAAAATAATAACAAAAAGCCATAAACTAGAAGAATAGACACGCTCCCAAAATGCAAGTGTATCTTCTTGTATGGTACTAGGTAGGACAAATATATTCTGGCCAAGAATAATAGTAATACATGTATTATTATTGTTAGGCTTTTACTGATGGTGGTGTTGTTAATAATTTCTTATTGTTAGGTTGTACATATTGTTTACAAACGATTAACCATGCAGCGTTGTTGGTAGTCCGATACGTTCATCGTAAACTCAGTTGACGGCAGGTGTATCGAACTACGTAGATACATCATAGTATCGGAAGTACAGATTAGAAGAAAAACCACATCGAAATACGCTAATTATAATATTCAGTTAAAAAACCTTTTTGTATTACTTAATATTTTATTAAATACTCGTTACAATAAGACAGATCTATACTGGGCATAATATTTACATATACCGTCTACGTCCCAAATTGCGTTCGGCTAACGACAAAAACACTAATACGATATTTAAATAAATATTATTCTATATTTTTCAGTTACGGTACATAAAATAAAACATATTCCAATCAGTTAACAAAAAAATAACAACGCGGATGTTGAAATAATCCATTCTAGTAAACAAAAGTGTAACACCATCCAGTAAACAGGAAAGTATTTTAGTTTCTAACTGCGTTCAGGCACATAGATTTGGAAACATATATTCTTCGCGCATGCGCGGTTCATCATTTTCCATTTTTAAAGCCACTACATGAAAAATATGTTTCTGAAATATGCACAGTGGAATGGACGAATACTTTGATAAATCCTTTTTATAAAGATAAATTAATTTTGTCAAGAGCAATCAGTTGAACTTGTTTTCCTCCATGATCGCTAACAACTTTTAATACAGATAGGCATTACGTTCATACCAGTGAATAGTTTGTAAAGTATCGATATTCTATTGAACTGATTCTTAATTAAAACAATTTGTACTATCAACATTATTTACAAATATTCTGAATGGACAATGTCTACTATTTACTAAAGTAGATGCACTAAAATGCAGCATACCTTTAGCAAATAACCGGCCTCGGTGGCGTCGTGGTTAGGCCATCGGTCTACAGGCTGGTAGGTACTGGGTTCGGATCCCAGCCATTGCATGGGATTTTTAATCCAGATACCGACTCCAAACCCTGAGTGAGTGCTCCGCAAGGGTTGGGTAGGTGTAAACCACTTGCACCGACCAGTGATCTATAACTGGTTCAACAAAGGCCATGGTTTGTGCTATCCTGCCTGTGGGAAGCGCAAATAAAAGATCCCTTGCTGCCTGTCGTAAAAGAGTAGCCTATGTGGCGACAGCGGGTTTCCTCTAAAAAAACAGTGTTAGAATGACCATATGTTTGACGTCCAATAGCCGATGATAAGATAAAAAAATCAATGTGCTCTAGTGGCGTCGTTAAATAAAACAAACTTTACTTTACTTTACCTTTTGCAAATCGAATATAATAATTGAAAAAAATTCTAACAACAAGGGGCATGAAAAATCATAAAAAATTAAATGATTTGGCCTCGTTGATCTGGCACGTGCGAGGTCATGTGACATTTTCCTCCATTTACGTTAATTCCTACGAGTCAAGTGGACCCGATATCTGTAATTTTAAGGAATAAACACAAACAACTAGGTAAAATTAATGGTTTTAGGGATTTGTAAAGTTTTGTATTGAGATACTTACTTGTCTGAACTTTATTGTTAATGAAAATGTTCCCGAACTGTGAAGAAAAACCTCACAAATTAACAACAAACAGACGACAACAAATCGGAAGTTGATTGTGCAAATCGTACACAGGAAAACAAACCGAACGGAGTTTGAAGCACAACGCAGTTAGAGACGTTGACGATATAAATTTAGTACACTGTTACGATTCCCCTCCGGCCCAGAATGTTTGGTCACACTTCCGATCATTCTCCTCTTGTAAACACGTCATAGCTACACACCGACGACGAATATTTGTTATGGATAGCTGAAATTGTTACGTTTCAGGTAATCGTTCGTATTTCACATGCCGGTACGACAGACATTATGTTCCAATATTCCATACGATCTATAGCACATATATTGACATATATATTGAAGCAATAACGAGAGATTTACCTATGCAAATCCCGTATTTTGACATTTAACATAAATGTATGACATGTAATATCCCACTGTAATTATTATTGGCTTTGTTTAAAAAAAAAAATTCTTTAATGTTTAAAATGCAATTATAATGGCAATGTTTTGTGTATTCTGTAGAACGTAGTGGTTGTTTATAAACAGCAAGTGAAAAGTCAACTCAACGGTTTTGTCCACTACTCTGTGTCTGGTTTTATCATAAGACATATTAAAAATAATGTATAGTTTAGTTTGTTTGTTTTTTCTTTTCTTTTTAACAGCTGATGCTTTTAGCTGAAAGCGATGACACCGTTCGCCTGTGTTTATTTGTGAAAGGAAATTTGACTATTATAAACCATGTACAAAATGTTTTTAAAATCATTAGTGAATTAAACATAAGTACTGGGAAAGTTAAATACAGGACAGATTATTTTTAAATAATTCCGAATTTAAAACAAATTAATTGGATTGGCCCATCATAGACAACATCCGCCTGGCATAACGTCACGGTGTTCGCCTCATCTGAATACGCCCAATTCAGTTCAGTCGCCCGCGACATATTTTCCAAGAATGTATTTAAATTTAGTATATCAAATTATTTAGATGTAATTTCGATATGTATGTAGTTGAAGGTGTAGTACTTACTTTTCAAAACAGAACTTAATAAATAATATTAACGGGAAGCCGCCCCTATACAACTTCGAGATAGCACCTTAAAGAAATTAATTCTTGATTTGGGCAATTTTACGGTAACGCATATGTCAGGCATGTCTATCAGCCTCTGCTGAATACACCAATGTGTTCTTGTGTGCTTTATGATAAATGTATATTGGCCACCTTTTTTACAAATCCCCAACATATTAGAAATTGGCGAAGGGTTGGACAGGAAAGTCTCAAAAGGGTCGGTAACACACGTGACGTGGAATCGGACGAAGTTTTGAAGTATCATGGATTTCATTCAAAATGTCTGTGAAGTGTGCGCAGATAACAAGTTGATATCAAAGTGTGTTCATAGATGGCAAGATGGTCTACCTGTACTATACTTAAATAAGGGATAATTATTTAGTCTCTCTGGAATCTGAGTTGGTGGTAACACACGTGACATGCGGTAACACACGTGTCACTGTCTAAAAATGTCAACAGAGCTACCGAAAAAGACATTCAAAGCGATCTGAAACTTCTTTTTTATATTTTAAAACAATGTACTCTGGTAATGTCAAAGATTGCTGTACAATTCTAAAATGTCAATAAATAGTAGTTGCTATTCGATTTTCAACTGATCATTGTCGTTAATCAACATTTTTAAAACACCAAAATTGCCTGTTTTCATTATAATGTTTAACGTTTTATATGCATCAAATGTGGCTTTTTTAAATAAATAGTAAAACAGGCGAAAGTCAATATTTTAACAAGAACAAAACCAGTTAATGGATAACTGTTTAATAGCGATTCCTTCTTGGCTGGAATATCTAAAATGGAAATGTATATAGGAAAACAACAATAAATGGAAATATCTCTTTGAAGAAGACAACAATGTTTTGCAGATATTCTGACTAACCTCCTTTAAACACGACCCCAACCTAATGGGGCATTTTTCAAGTAACGAAAAGTTAAAGTTTGTTTTGCTTAGTGACACCAATAGAGCACACTGATGTATTAATCATTGGCTATTGGATGTATTTTTACAATTTTGAAATGGCTATATTTTTCCATTTGCAGCAACGGATCTTTTATATCCAGTATCCCATAGACAGCATAGCACACATCGTGGCTTGTCATATACCAGTTGTGAGGAATTGGCTGGGGCGGTGAAAAACCCCAACAGAGGATAGGTCCACTAAGGTTTGATCAGGTGATTATTACATGTACAATACTTAGTAAGATTTTTCAGATACACATGTAGGCCCATACAAACTCACACAGCATTAATAAGTCCTGTATCCTCAAGGCAAATCCACGTTGGCCCACTCAACCAGTTTTCAGATTACCTGCCAATGCTGGATCCAGTAAATATCTTATACAGGGTATGTGCAAACCTTACCACTGTATGTTGTCTTCCTGAGACATGCCACTTCAGTTTATTTCCTTTCTGATTAAAAACCTTACCAGCAAAACATCATCAAGGGAAATGGATTGCAGCCCTTTGAGAATGTTTGGGGTCTTGTGCATTTGATTTCTGCTGCCAGGACTACACCTAATTGAATTAACAAGAGACATCTTATTATTTTCGCTGACTCGGAAGTTGTTCTGGGCATGGGCGTATGGGGACTCTTTGATTTAGGGGGCTGGAGGGGTTGATTTGCCCGAAATTTTATCCAGATAAAATTTGCCCGAATTTTTCCCACTGTTTTCCCACTGTTTTGCCCGAATTTGGGGGGTGGGGGCAATTGCGTCCACTCAAGATAATGTTAAGTAGCTAAAATAATGGGAAAGAGGTTACATATATGTATGCAGTACAGTTTAGTTATCTGGGGCCTTTGGTCTTACAAATAACAATAAACCACAATCAGAAAATATGTTTTAGACTTTTACCCTGAGGTTGATGTTTTCATGGAATTGTCCATTTTACAACATAAAAATTATAATACCAAGAAATAAATCTGAAATAATTATAATTCAACAAATCAAGAATTCGTTCACACCTGTAAATGATTATTAATTACTGATCAAAAGGACTTCATTTTTCGATATATATTTTTCATTATCAAATGGTAAAAAAAAAAAGATCGTGCATAAGCCTATATCCGTGTGTATAAAAAACCCAAATAATAAATAAATAAATAAAACGTCAATACAACCGACATCGGTGGAGTAATGGGTATGCCATCGGCTTAAGCTTGACAGATGCCGAGCTCGCATGCAGTACAGTATAGACACATGTTCCTAGCTAAAATAAAATAAAATAAAATGTAGACAAGAGGATCAATATTTACAAACCTGGAGTAACAAGATATCACTATCCTCGAGAGGCTATACTTATAAACTCTTTAAAACAACAATTCAATTTTGAAAAATATTTTAATGTTATCCCTCAAAAGTTATGGACTACTGTTGTAAAGTTTAGAACGTCAAACCACTACTTAGCGGTAGAAACTTTTGGATATAGCCTATTATGCGTTTTGACGAAACCGAACATTGCATTATGACAAACCCACACACCACATGTGAAGACAAAACTGTGAACCGCGATCCCTAACAATATTTATTAAACATTTTATAACATCAAAATAAATACTGCCGCTGGGCAATTCCACGAGTCAAGGGACATAAGAGGAAAAATTAAATTTCATTATGCAAAGATTCAAAATTAATTCACAAAACACCCAATTTGCAAAAAACTTAATATTATTGTTCACAAACACGTGTTTCCTGATGCGTCTGACATCAACATAATTGTATAGCTAAATCCTACCAAAAACCAGGAACATTAAGCCACTCAAATCCCTTCCATCAAACTGGCTTCGACACTTTATGATACTCAATTTATAATGTCAGTAGCATCATTTAAAGAATACAGGCATTTAAAATATTTTGTGAAAATATGTTGCCAAAAATTGTCATTTGAAACAATGTGCTCAGTTAGTGTAACGTCCATGACAAAAAATTACAATTGTTTATTTGAGAAGAAAATCTGAAGGTGTATAATCATGTCCTTTGTAATTCTCTTAGCACTAGTCAAGGTAAAGATAATAGACATGACAGTCAGCCTTGAAATTGTGTGATTTTAATTTGATAGAAGAAAGGAAACTGTAACATCTGTCACACGTAACGTCTGTCACAGGAAAAAGTGAATTCAGTAACGTCCGTCAGAAAAAGTCTCCATGTAGAATTTTCACAACAAAAGGTGGCTTCACTATTTTACCCACAATTCATTAGGACTATCCTGAGGTTTCTTCCTTGTGCAGACTTCTGTGTGTTACCCCAATTAAATAAAAACGCATGCTTTTTTTTCTGGGTTTTTTTTTTTTTTTTCAAACACTATCTTATCTTATGTTTATGTTGATAATTAAAATTCGATACGACCTTTGGCTGAAACATTTCATATTTCGTGTGGTATTTGCAAAAAATAACAAATTTGTATGTACAAAGGTATTTTGGATAAAAACTGATATTGAGATACATGTACTACAAAACATAATTATGTCCAGAAATACATTGGTTATAGAGATATTTATATTCTAAGTAAGAACATGTAAATATATTGCAATTTTAATAATGTAAAATACGTTTATTTGCCGAACATTTCTTAAAATGGTGACGAACAGAGGATGGTCCCTTTCATCCTTGTTCATATTCTGAGCTATTTCAAGACAATTCAGTTTCAATCTCATCAGACAACATCCTCAAAAATAAAAGTATGTACTCAAGAAAAGGAAAGTGCGTCACAAATTATCCACAGATACAGATACTGTTGCTGAAATCTAAATTGTGACTGGTGGGTTATTGAACACATATATAATAATGAAGACTTTCCTGATTCGTGATGGAAATGTTACCTTGAAAAGGCCATCCAAAGAGGGCAAGATCGTCTATGTTAGAGAGAAGATGAACAAAAAGCTGCCACCACCCATTATAATGAACAAAATGGATGACTGTGGCAGGGTTCAGGGGGGGGGGGGGGGGGGGGGGGGGGGGGGGGGGCGGCAGGCGAGATTCTCCCATTTTGAGTAACTATAGTATTTGATACAGCTATTAATTTTGAAGGAATCCTATCACATGGCACCAGCAACTACTGTGACATGTATGAAAAATGTACATACAATGGTAATCTAAAAATATACCTGGATATGTCATTGGTAGTCTTGTAACGTATCATTATCGACATAGGTTCTTTTTTTAATTGCAGACCCTTTTGAAACCATTTTAGGGTACAGTGTTTGTCTTCACGAGCTTTACCTTTAAAATGAATTAATGCTGTTGAAGAAATATTTAAGAGATTGGATATATTGATAAATCCTCAGTATCTTTGTATTAAATTGAAAGTCTGTGAAAGTTTAATTAAAATAAATCAAAATCCCATCATGATATTCACCATACATTAAATGCTTTTATCATCACAGCAGTGGACAATGTAGGCCTACTGCTTTTTATAGACTCAGAACTTCATTTAACGTCAGTGGACAAAATGTAACGTCCGTCCGTAAAGCTGAATTGTAACCGGTAGTGTCCAATAGGCATTTGTTTGTTCAATTTAAGGGTTTCACACAATTTGAAAATGAAGTTAGTTTATTTTTACCTATGTCCTTTTGAAGTAACATCCGTCACTCACATATTTCTATTACCCAACAAGCCATAAATATTTCTATACACTTTTCTCTGTGGCACCAAATAGACATGAACAATGGCAAGTATCATGCACACGACCAGCTTACTGGGGGTACCACTCTAGCAATCAGGTCCGTTGGAATGACTCCAACCTCTCTGAATGTAACGTCCGTCACCGTGGAATTGCCCCACTGCAACAAGAATGGTATTTCAAAACGCCCAAAGGTGAAAGAATGTCATCCGCCGGAAATACATTCTGAGATATGTCCTTAAACAAAATCAAGAATTAAAAAAACTTAATACCCCAATTTGGACTTTTGAGAAAAATCGTATTTCTCTACCGGACTATGACTGTATTTTGTAAAGTAATAAGCAAAGATTATACTACAATGAAAAAAGAAGTAATTTGTCCACAAACGCTCACAGAAGGTATTCCAAAGTCGAAGTTTCACAGATAACCTATAAACACTATAATAATTTGTATGGACTGAAAAATTTACACATTTCTTTCAATTCATCTAAAGCCAGAAACATCTTCAAATATACCGGTAACAAAGTAAAATTAGATAAAATTGCAGCACTAATCTGAATAAGGCGTCCATATCATCGACCAGTGGCGTAGCGAGTGGTGGGTGTGTGTGTGTGTGGCACGGAGTCCATGTCCCCTCCCCCGAATCAAACCTTTTTTATTGTATTACATTTTATAAATTCATACATACATAGAGTGGGTTGCTCACCCCCCCCCCCCCACCCCCTACCCCCTACCCCCCACCCCCAATATAAAAACCTGCCTAAGCTAGTGCAATCAATAGCGGAAATGTGACCAAACATTTTGAGCCGGAGTGGAATCGTAACAGTGAAAGTTCATGTTTATCTTTATTTCCCGCGGGACAAAAACAACTCTTTGTTGCATGGGGGTGTGGCTGACGAAGAAAGGGCTACGAATACGTTTTCTCTTGGCTAGACGTCATTATCTGGGGTCATACTGGCGTGAGCTAAAGACAGAAGTCCGCTGTCTTCCGTGGGCTCGGTCCTGTTCATAAGAATGGCATCATTGCCGTGTAATATCGACAATGTCCTACGTAATGTTTCACATTGGGCCGTGTTTCCGGGCTTAACACCAACATTCAGACCACTGCCTGGCCCACACTGGGCCGTGTTTCCGGGCCTAACACCAACATTCAGACCACTGCCTGGCCCACACTGGGCCGTGTTTCCGGGCCTAACACCAACATTCAGACCACTGGCTGGCCCACACTGGGCCGTGTTTCAGACCATTGCCTGGCCCACACTGGGCCGTGTTTCCGGGCCTAACACCAACATTCAGACCATTGCCTGGCCCACACTGGGGCCGTGTTTCCGGGCCTAACACCAACATTCAGACCATTGCCTGGCCCACACTGGGCCGTGTTTCCGGGCCTAACACCAACATTCAGACCATTGCCTGGCCCACACTGGGCCGTGAACCCGAATCATGAGGGACCTAACCCGGAGGCTTCTTTTTAATTTGCTAACAATTTTGTTTTTCTTTTTGGGATGTTGGAGGGGGGGGGGGGGAATAAGTTTCCAAAACCGAATTTATTATTCTTATAATTCTATCAACATATACAATGTAAGCACTAATTAATAATTACCTGTCTAATCACTATTATTTTTTGTTTTGTATTTTTTGTAATATTTATATCATTTAACACCATCAAAAAGTAAAAATTAAAATAAATGAAATATTTTTTAAAATCTAGTAATGAAGAAATAAATTATTAGATTAATTATATTGATTTAATTATTTTATTACGAATCAAATGCAGATATGTGTGGTGTGGGAGTGGATGGGTGGGTGAGTGAGTGAGTGGGTGGGTGAGTGAGTGAGTGTACTTTGTCAAATTGAATATAATGCATTTATATTTTAACCGGTGTCTAGACGTTTTAACTGCAATGTTGTCATTCTGCTGTAGATATAACTAGTTTACGTAAATTTTAGTTTTCCTTGAAATATTTACCCTTGACCAATGTGAAGATATAAACGTTGCAATCAATATCGTATTTCGTTTCATTGAATTGAATTGTACTGAATTGTGTTGTGTTGTATTGTGTTAGGTTGTGTTGTATTGTGTGTTGTATTGTGTTGTATTGTATTGTCTAACGAAATAAAATGTTGGTTTGTATTCCTAGAAACACTGTTACTAATGACTGAAGTTAGTTTTGCAAGGAAAACAAATGAACTGAAAACCAGCGGATTACCCTCCCAAACATCCAACAATAACACAAAGAGTAAACCATAATAAATAAAATAAAATAAACAGATTGAAAAACCGTTATGTGCATTCTGCTTTCAAAAGGGAATGGGATCAGACAGAACAAATTGCATTTTAGGCTTCAACGAATTTACTTTTTGTTTATAGGGTGAGCGCCCTCTAACTTCTGCATTCGGGTTAACTCTCTCTCTCTCTCTCTCTCTCTCTCTCTCTCTCTCTCTCTCTCTCTCTCTCTCTCTCTCTCTCTCTCTCTCCATACATACAGGTTTGCCCAGTGTTTCATTCTCTGCGCCAGTGCGTTAATATCTATGTATGTAATAAGTCAACCTCGACATATATACAATATATAGATATTCATAATTCAATACATACTAGCCAGTGCCAGGTTTGACCACTGTTTTGTGCACGTAAGCGGGATCGACCGCGTACCTTGTAGCTCCATGCATGTGGTTGAATTAAAGAGCCACCTTTTTATGGATGCCTCAACAGCTCAGAGCGCATCGTGGCAAGTCTGCAAGTTGCGGGCGATTTGGTGCCACAGGTTCGAGTCCCAGCAGTGGCATGAGACAATATGTGAGGTCAGAAAGGATTTAATTATCCCTCGCGCCAGTGCGTTAATATCTATGTATGTAATAGTCACCTCGACATACATACAATACATATGCATACATATATACATACATAAATACATACATACATACATACATACATACTACATACATACATACATATATGCAGCAGTTGGGAAATTTTGGGCCGACTTGGTACATCTTTTTTTTTTAATTGGGCAGTTGGAACATTTTGGGCTTCAACACCCGTTTCCAAGATGAAAATACCCGGGAACTGTTTCCAATATGATGGTCAGTAAACTGAGTGAAAACACTTGCACTAATTCAACTCTGTGTTACTATATTTTTTGTTTGATAATGATGATAACGAGGAGGATCTAGGGAATGATGACAGGATGGGAAATATGTTTTAACTGTTGGAGCATTTGTTAAATAAATAAAACAACCAGGTTTGCCGAGAACGTAGTTGAAATCATGCTACGCTACGTCCCTAGAATAAGATAATGATCGTAGTTCATGCTTTTCCGAAGTATTCTGGTGCCTCATCATAGGGCCTATGCATAAAATTACACAGCGAAACATATATGAAATTCAAAACTTACAAGTGAAAACCTTTCTTTTGTTTTATCTTGTCAACTAATAAACAAAAATCCCAGTTATTTAATCAAATTCTCCGCATTTGCCGCCATGTTAGTTCGCATACGTTCTCACCAGGCGAGGTGGTGTGGGATTTCATACCTGGAACACGTTCACGAACACCTTCTTGCTTGTTCGAAATGTTTAGGAACGTGTTCCCTGCACCAGAAGAGTGTTTTGAATACACGCGTAGACGGGTTTCCCGAATAATTTGTGGCTAAATATAGCATGGTCACCATCTTTGTTTCTTTGTCAGTTTTGTCTGCAAAGAATTATGAAACAAAGACTTTAGTGTGTTGAATGTGTACGCATAAAACAGAGACGTCACTAGTTAATGTGTGTGACACACTTTCAAGATTCTCTCTAAAAAATATTCTACTAGAAAATGGCATTATTTGGTTTTAATTTTTTGTAGGCATGTAGCTGAAAGTTTTAAAGGAAAAATTCATAAATATGTTTGGCGGGAACCGTCATTATTGCAACTTTGACATAGCACCTTTAAACAAATAGTTCATATCAGTTTCATCGGTACACGATTAAAATAAATGCTGCCTTATTTCGAGAAATGGTGTGTGGATAAATTAGACTTATTAAATATATGCAATAAGATATGTTTTCAATCAAAAACACCTCTTAGGCAGCGGTTAACCGACCGATCTACTTGACAAAACGCACGCGCCAGTCTGTCGTCTTTCACAATAGGGTTAGTACACCATGCTGCAGCCAGCTGAAGGACCTGCTTTATCCAGGCAGATAGTTCACTTTCTTTGAGCATTTAATGTAGATTGCAATTAATTTTGTTTGAAACTTTGTCTAAAATAAATGCATCAATATTTCATAAGAAAGAAAGAAAGACATGTTTTATTTAACGACGCACTCAACACATTTTATTTACGGTTATATGGTGTCAGATATATGGTTAAGAACCACACAGATACTGAGAGAGGAAACCCGCTGTCGCCACTTCATGGGCTACTCTTTCCGATTAGCAGCAAGGGATCAATATTTCATAATTACATTTCTACCAAGAGAAAGGTATTTTGTAGCTTATAATATATGATGTGTTTTACTGTATATGACCTTTTTAAAGATGCACCTCATTCCTTTAAAAACAAAATCCTGTCTCTGTCCCGCTCACATTACAATATAATTACAAACTTTCCGAATTTATACGATTTACTGTATTCTGATTGGCTGACGTCACTAAAAAACCAAGCGTTATCCTTCCATAAACCTCATAAAAATACGTCATCACGGAAGACCAAGATATTTTTAGCTGGATGGGCGAGAAGCGCAATGACCCAGTTCGGTGATCATTTTAAAAATAGAACAAGGAAGTGACCTGTTTTCTCGATTAAAAAAATAAGGGAAACTGGATGAGATATTCATGTTATAAATAAAAAAAAATTACAATATATTTTTTATTTGTTTTTATTCTGTTAAAAAACACCACCAAAACATCCAATAGTATGTATACATGTATTCCTACGCTTATTTACAGAACATGGCTGACGGTAAGAACGAAAGAAATTATTTTTGAGTGTTTTAAGGTACACTTCTTGTACTGTTTGTAATTATAAGAATTGTTTCTCATTTTTTTAGGAATTTATCGATGTATAAAAGTCACAAGTGTAGTATAAAATCGCTTCGCTACGCTACGCGATTTTATACCATTTGTGACTTTTATACATCGATAAATTCCTAAAAAATTAGAAACAATTCTTATATATTCTATGGTTACTCCTGGAACTACAAACAACGAATGCAGCTTAGTACTTTAACTCTTTATTTGTACTGTTTGCTAGGAATATCTAGGGTATATGATGGTGGGGATAACTTGCTGTGGTTTAACAGCGGTAATTGAGGATGCACGTCTCAATGTCGTTGTTGAAGTACGTGCCAGGTGGACACGAGTACACGGTCTCAAGGGTGGAGCACATGAGGAACTGCGAGCAGTCGTCGCACTTTCCGTAAACACCTTCCGGCAGGCCCGCGCAACTGTTCTTGCATCGTTTAACTGAATGGAAATTTAAAAAACAAAAACATTTAAACAGGTAATAACAGAACTAATACTGTAGATAGCACGTCACTAAAAACGTCGCAGAGTCTCATATATAATGAGTCAAATTAAAAACTTCACAATCGTTTCATCTTGGCTCAGTGATACTGTGCACGTGCTATGGTTTGGGTCACATGGGCTGTGATGGGCTTCAAATGGAGTGTTGACATTGTCGTTACAATATTTATTCCTGCAAAATACCTGCTTTTAACACTCATTGACATTATTCACATTTGAGATTGAGAAGTATTTAATTTGACTCCGTATATATGTACATTAAGCTTTATGCTTTTTTGGCGTCATAGATCGACTACTACCTTCACGGATCCAGGATTTTGTAAACACTACTGGATCCGCCAATGTGCTGTGTCTACATCTGGAGATAAGCTCCGATTTTCTTTTCATTGTTCAGTGTTGCGCTTGAGCCGCTATTTTGCCGCTCTGAGAATGTTGGTTGTCTCAAACTTACCACAAATAATTACGTACGAATATTATTATTTACTAGCAAAAATATATACACACATGTTGGAGACAGGTTAAACGTTAAAAGTAACACCGACCATCACTATTTGTCTTGCATTCACGATGCAGAAGGGCGAGTGTATGGGTATTACTTTTTCGACGTCGGTGGCGGCGGAGGCGTCAACTTAAAAATTGCGTTAACGTTAAAACGTTAAGATTTCGTGTTTACATCATTTTCTCACAAACTATACGTCCTAGGTCACGAAACTTGGTGTATGGTTGCACCTATGGATGTTCATCACTGTGCATGTGAAATTAAATTTTTTAAAGAAATTAATTAAACATTTTTAGTTAAAATGTATTTGCTTTTGGTCAACGTTAAAGTTTCGCGTGTATTTCTGACAAACTATATAGGTGCTAGATCAGTGGAACTTAGATCACAGTTCCACCTGTAGATGCATGTGACATAGATTTAAAAACATTTAATATAATTAAAATTTATTTGAAAGTTTTTAATTTATTATTATTATTATTATTATTATTATTATTAGCAACCTACCGCCTGAGATTTTATTTTTTTTACAATTCTTGAGATATTGACCTAAAATTGTGTGTATAATTACAGATCAAGTTTGACTTTTGTGAGGATTTACCCATATTTGACGGAAAGGAAAAAGGAAATTTTTATTTAACGACGCACTTAACACATTTTACTTACGGTTATATGGCGTCTGACATATGGTTAAGGACCACACAGATATTGAGGGAGGAAACCCGCTGTCGCCACTTCATGGGCTACTCTTTTCGATTAGCAGCAGGGGATCTTTTATATGCACCATCGTGGTGCACTGGTTGGAGCGAGAAATAGCCTAATGGCATATTTGACGGAGTTATGACCTCTGAACTTAGAAGATACGAAAGTTTGTTTTCCGGGATTTTATTTTTGCAATGTCTCAAGGTACTGAGTTAAAATTTTGTGTGTAACTTTATAACGTACTGTTACAGATTGAGGCGAATGTCAAGGCGAGTTTACCCATTTTTCGCCGAGTTATGGTCCTTGGCTGTATTGCTTTAGCAGTACTCTCAGAATTCTTGTCCTGTTATTATTATTGTTTTGGACATTCACTGAGATGAACATGTTATGGATGCAGCCACCAGTTTGTGGTAGACAAGACATGTCATTCCACGGAATTCGTCTTCTTACTCGTATTACGAAGTACGATCACAGTCCTTTCCAAACAAGGCTATCAACTCATTTGTCCCAAAACAGATCCAGCTAGCATACATTTAATAGATTTATCGTTCGAGGTAAAACGTTTGTGTCTTGCTTTAAAGCCATCCCAAAAGTGCGTATGCACTAAATCTGGGTGTACGAACATTATGCATGGCCACTTAGGCCATACAACTTTTTACAGAAAACTGGGAGATAAATCTCATGCATTATGCGTTCGGAAATTATCGCTTCGGAAATAACTTGCGAAGTTAGTCGCAGATTTCCAACACCAACGAATATATATATATATATATATATATATATATCCAACACCAACGAATATATTATATATATATATATATTCGATATGTTCTAAATAACAGCAACTAACGTATTATTTACCTACTTGGCATAAAATGGATGTAAAGGTTACGTGTGCTGTTGTGATATTATAAAGTGTAAGCAGGCCTTGAAATAAAGCAACTTGAAATAACCAAAAATGTTGGCCGTATACAATGGTGACAAATAGTTTATCTTGTGTGATGTTTGAGAAGATCGTCTTCCCTGCTTGCTAGCTGCTAATGTTCGCAATTTTCATAGGATCTTCGGCGAGATATCTTTGTAAACGTTACCGAAATGCGTATTTTACCTGAATTTGGGTTGTATCTTGTAGTAGCAGCATAGTACATTGTAGTACGATGGTAGTTGTTCCCAGTAGTTTGGTACTTAGTGGCAGGCCGAGTGTAGTACCGTGTAGTTGTTGGGTAGTCCCTTCTAGTAACGGGCTTATTCCTGAAAACATAAATAGTTTACTGTGAAGAAATATATTTATATCAAACGATGCAAACCTAACAAGACGTGGATATTAAATATAACGTTTTGCCAGTTGCATGTTTAACTGCCTTAACGAGGCCACACACGTGGACACATAGATCGGACTGTTAAACTTTAGAACTTCGTTCAGAATTTTATGTCAAAATTGCGCCTTTATTTCTATATTTAAATTGTCAGATCCTCTCTTCTTTCTCTTATTTGTGTTTGAACTGTCCTTTTTATTTGTGGCTTGTTACCTTTTCATTTTATTATTTTCAATTCTATTGACATTTTCACTAATTGCTATTTCCAAAATTCTTCCCATTTCAAACTCTACCCCCTTCTGTCCCGGACCCAGTGACTGGAGAAGTTCGATATTGTTCCAGGGAGAGACGTGCTTGAACCTCAACTGGATATAGGCACGTTAATATGAGTAATAGGTGGGTCTGACCCACCTACTTCTCATATCTTATACAATCCAACCCGTATGTTTGTTGATCTTCCATCGTTTTGAGAAGTCATTAATTGTAAAATATTAAAGTCAACATTAAAATATTGTACATGTAAATAGAGATCAGGGATTTTAAAAAGTTAATATTGTTATGTTAGGTTGTCATAGATCATTTCGCTGAGATAAATCGCACATTATTTGGTTCCAAGTTAGATTGAACATTTTATCACATTTGTCATATAAATCAAGTTTGGATGAGGACACACTATGTTAGGGGCCTATTTTACAAAACGCTCGCAACTTGTAAATGGATGGATAAATGAATGAATAAATGAATGAATGAATGATTGAATGCATTCATGCATGTTTAACGATGCCCAGCACAACAATACACATGGGTGTCGAACAAAGGTAAGCATATGAATATGATTAAGTTAAAAATAAGAATTATATAATTAAGAAAAAACACATCTGTGGGGGAAAATATAATACAAATATCAAGGTAAGTGTACTTTAAACGTTTGTCTAGAAATCAAAATGTTTAAAAATAAATCTGAGTTTAAAAGGTTATATTACATTTGTGACATTTTCTGTTGCCAAATGTTTTGTAGGGTTTTATCTGAGGGGGATCATCGGCTTCAAATGATTACACTGCACCAACATGTGGCGCACTGTCAGTGCACACTGGTAATGTTCACACTGGTAATGTTCACACTGGGTCACTGTGTGAATTAGCCCCCAGCTGTCTACAAGGTGGATCTTACCAGCACGGGGCGTAGGCATTCTGGTGTGTGCAGCTGTTGTCATTAACATCCCAGCTAGTGGATTCCGGGCACGGGGTGTGGTAGCCCTTACTCCTGAAGCAATGCACGAAGCTGATACAGTTACTGCAGTAGGGGTACCTTCCGTCAGGTCGATCCTGGCACTGTGACATCTCCCACACGCAGTTGCTTGGAGCTGCTGTAAACAAAACATTTATGGGGTTAACAAAATACAGACATTACGAACGTAACATTTGTTTTAATTGTCTTAATATAATAGATAATTGCAGTAATTACAAAATGTGTGTAATTGTCTAAAGTCAGATTAATAAGTATCATTGGTTCGATGATAACTGGACACAATAAAGAGACACTGTTAACGTTGATACTTAACATGAAGCTGCCACCGTGAACTAGGAAACCTATATTGTATTATTGTTATTGCCATGACATAGCCTAGTTGCATTGTTATTATTATTATTTTTTATATACATGTATGAATTGTTCCTGAACCTTTAGGAGTGTCTCACAGTGGCGTAGCTAAGGGAGGGGGGGGGGGGGGGAAGCACGGGGGCAATGCCCCACTCCCAATCAGAATTTGTTTTTTAAATTTTATAAAATCATATATACATATATACAGTGTGAGTTGCCCCCCCCCCCCCAATAGTGGGTTGCTACCCCCCCCCCCCCGCCCCTAATATAAAATCCTGTATTATAGCTATCCACGTTATGTTTATATTCGTACGTCGTACGTTAACATAACAATTAACAGTGTCATTGGCAGCTATAGGGACAGTATAAACAGTGTCCAGAATTCGCTGTTTTCAATTAACATAGCCTTTTCAACGACTAATTATATTACATATGTGTGTGGCTCTCAGTGTCTATATTGTAAGAATCCATCAGATGCGGCCATGTGATATAGAAAAAGTACACTCGAGATGGTTGAAATGTTGACCTGGGACGAGGTTTGCAAGGCCTAAGCCGACATTTCTACACAGATGGTGTACTTTGTCTTATCCCATATGACTACATATAATGAGTAATTTTCCTCTCATCTGTTCGAACGAACAAAGATTGCTGAGAAAATAATTGTTGGACAATTTTATCATAAACAACATTATCATATCTACCGTGTTTGTTTCATGCATCAAATAAAATGTAACAGTACACATTAACAAAATACGTTTCATAATGTAAGTTCCAATCACAAAATATTGATCTGATGACCACAGACATGACAATAAAGTTAGCTCCCTTGTTAAACATAATCTCATGGTAGTTCATAAAAGATAAAAATATCTGCCATAGCTGTCTTTCAAGGGACACTCTGTCCTGTACACTTAAAGATGAGTGAAATTCAACGTGTCTCAAATGATTTAACAAATCTTTATTTCAAGATATCCATGGCTCTCATTTAGCACTAAAAGTTCCCAATACACAAAGTAGAAAAATGCCACGGCCTTTGCTCTTGCAATTTGTGGAGTACTGTTTGGAAGAGGAAACAACCGAATGGAATTCGATTCAGTGACACGTCGTGTCTCAGTGTTCAATGGCTAACATGTAGGAATAAGTTCCTTTTTAAGTCACTGATCCTACTTCCAGACGTAAATACGTTCTCTGGTTCCAGCAAAATGCATTTGTAGTTATACAAACATCAAAAAGACCAGACACATACTGGATTTGCCAGTATTGATAAATTTAGCATGGATTTTAAGTAATGTGTAATAGAACTTCCACCAACGGGTTTACTGGCCAGTCACGTCAAAGTATTGTGCGCGGCCATGTTTGATCACGTGATCGGTCCTCCATTAAGAGGGTGATATTCACTCGTTAATAGCATGTGAAGGCATTGCATCTGGGTGTATTTTCAGTATTTATAACCTTTTTGGTACGTTTTGTGAAAGCAAAACCAGTATCTCGGATAATTCAACCTCATTTAAAGATTGTAGATTCATTTAAAAGTCGGTGGAAGTGTTTAAAAACATTAAAAACGTAAATAATAAAGCAATGTATATATTGCGAATACAAAAGTATAGCGAATATTAATTATTTAAACATCCATGCAAGCAATTTCGACTTCCTTCCTCCTATGCAGGGCGATAGCGTGGTCTGAACCTGAAGACGAATATAAACATAACCTATCCCTGCCTCTACAAGGTACGAATATCAACATAACGTATCCCTGCCTCTACAAGGTACGAATATAAACATAACTTATCCCTGCCTCTACAAGGTTCGAATATAAACATAACCTATCCCTGCCTCTACAAGGTTCGAATATAAACATAACCTATCCCTGCCTCTACAAGGTACGAATATCAACATAACTTATCCCTGCCTCTACAAGGTACGAATATAAACATAACCTATCCCCGCCTCTACAAGGTTCGAATATAAACATAACCTATCCCTGCCTCTACAAGGTTCGAATATAAACATAACCTATCCCTGCCTCTACAAGGTACGAATATCAACATAACCTATCCCTGCCTCTACAAGGTACGAATATCAACATAACTTATCCCTGTCTCTACAAGGCTCGAATATAAACATAAGCTATCCCTGCCTCTACAAGGTTCGAATATAAACATAAGCTATCCCTGCCTCTACAAGGTTCGAATATAAACATAACCTATCCCTGCCTCTACAAGGTTCGAATATAAACATAAGCTATCCCTGCCTCTACAAGGTTCGAATATAAACATAAGCTATCCCTGCCTCTACAAGGCTCGAATATAAACATAACCTATCCCTGCCTCTACAAGGCTCGAATATAAACATAACCTATCCCTGCCTCTACAAGGCTCGAATATAAACATAACCTATCCCTGCCTCTACAAGGCTCGAATATAAACATAACCTATCCCTGCCTCTACAAGGCTCGAATATAAACATAAGCTATCCCTGCCTCTACAAGGTACGAATATCAACATAACCTATCCCTGCCTCTACAAGGTTCGAATATAAACATAACCTATCCCTGCCTCTACAAGGCTCGAATATAAACATAACCTATCCCTGCCTCTACAAGGCTCGAATATAAACATAACCTATCCCTGCCTCTACAAGGTACGAATATAAACATAAGCTATCCCTGCCTCTACAAGGTTCGAATATAAACATAACCTATCCCTGCCTCTACAAGGTACGAATATAAACATAACCTATCCCTGCCTCTACAAGGTTCGAATATAAACATAACCTATCCCTGCCTCTACATTTGCCCTGGACAATTAAATATGTTTAGTATTACACTACAAATTGCTTTAGCCTGAGCGGAGGGGGGGGGGGGGGGGGGGGGGTATATGACACACCCCAGCCAATACTCCTGTTTTCTTTGAGAATTTTCAAAGGGAGCTTGGCTTATTTGCCTTCCACAAACTCAGATTGCCCTTTTCTTCTGGTATTTAAAAAAAAAAGAAAAAAAAAGCCATATGGCAAAGTGTGAACTGCGTTCCACTTCAACCCCATGTGATCACATCTGGAATAGCCAAGATCTAATAATAGTAACAGCTAAATGTTGACATCTAGATCTAATGCAGGTCTTTTCTTTTTTAAAATGGTACACCACCTGTTTTCTACAAACGTACAAAACTGATTTTTATATATATTTTTTTTTTTTAGGATGCATTCAGTAAAGTTTCACTTAATAACCATCGATACACTTTCATGTGTTTAATTTATTTGCTATGATGTTGTTTTGGCGTGTTAGCCTAAGGTGCTTTATTATTTGTGGTTTTAATCATTGAGAGACTTCTATCGACTTTAATATGAATGTACAATCTTTATTATTTGTGGTTTTAATCATTGAGAGACATCTATCGACTTTAATATGAATGTACAATCTTTATTATTTGTGGTTTTAATCATTGAGAGACTTCTATCGACTTTAATATGAATGTACAATCTTTATTATTTGTGGTTTTAATCATTGAGAGACATCTATCGACTTTAATATGAATGTACAATCTTTATTATTTGTGGTTTTAATCATTGAGAGACATCTATCGACTTTAATATGAATGTACAATCTTTATTATTTGTGGTTTTAATCATTGAGAGACATCTATCGACTTTAATATGAATGTACAATCTTTATTATTTGTGGTTTTAATCATTGAGAGACTTCTATCGACTTTAATATGAATGTACAATCTTTATTATTTGTGGTTTTAATCATTGAGAGACATCTATCGACTTTAATATGAATGTACAATCTTTATTATTTGTGGTTTTAATCATTGAGAGACTTCTATCGACTTTAATATGAATGTACAATCTTTATTATTTGTGGTTTTAATCATTGAGAGATTTCTATCGACTTTAATATGAATGTACAATCTTTAAATGAGGTTGAATTATCCGATATATTGGTTTTGCTTTCACAAAATCGTTCAAAAAAGTCATAAATACTGAAATTACACCCAGATGCCCTCACAATTTATTCAATTGTTGCATGAACTTCACTCCCTTAACGACGGCCGTCTATCGACAACGTTATAAAATACTGGGTGACAATATCGGGAAAACCTGTCTATACGGCTGGATATTTACAATTTGATGATAATTTGTAAGAAAGTTTATTTAAATTCATTTTTGTTATGCGCGTTGGTGTCGGTTAAAAAACATGAAAGAGATTAAAGAGTCCTTACATTTGCCCATTCAGCCATTGAAAACCAGTGGCAGTGTGAGTGGAAGCTGATACTGAACCCAGTACCAGTCAGCTTTAAGGCCAATGTCTTAACAACTACTTTACAACTACGCCACTGAGGACGATTCAGATAGTTTAAACAAACTCTGAGAAATATCTGTTTAACGAGACCTCAGCACATTTTAAACTACGGCTATTTGGTGTGTCAACACATGCTCGAGACAACGAGAGAAAAACCCGTCGCTATAGGCTCTCATCTCAGATAGATCTCGCCCCTAAGAGATATGATACTAGACAACTTACGTCTTGTTTGATAATGAGTCGGAGTTTGTGTTGGATAATGTGTTGTAGTTTGTGTTGTATAAAATAAGTTGGAGCTTGTGTTGATAATGTGTTGGAGTTTGTGTTGGATAATGTGTTGGAGATTGTGTTGGATAATGTGTAGGAGATTGTGTTGGATAATAAGTTGGAGCTTTTGTTGCATAATGAAATATCTTCAAGTTTCTCATACAGAACTCCTTTTTTATAGAAGAATCAGAGACACATAAATAGTCTAGCGACATATTTTCAAATCTGTTATTGAAACTCGCCTCTGTTTGGATAACGTGTTGGAGCTCGTGTTGGATATCTGGTTGGATAATGTGTCGGAGCTCTTGTTGGATATCTGGTTGGATAATGTGTCGGAGCTCTTGTTGGATAACGTGTCTGGTATGATCTGTGAAATATAACATAAAATATGCAAGTATATTAAACTAAATTCACCCTTGAATAACTAAAGTTTCAAAAAAATATTACAAACTTGTAAAAATATACTTTTGCATTCGGCCTAATATCTCTTGAGTCCATAATCTATAATATAATAATCAGGGCCTTTTTAACTGTTTCCAATCATTCTGATCGCTTCTCCTCTTTGATATGTACTGTCAGAACCTTAATTGTACTGACCCGATTTCGCATTTCGCAAGGATCTTTTGTGCTCTATTCCTGTCGATAACCATACACACATCGTGCTGAATATTACACATAAAGATGGATTCCATAAATACAATTATACAGACAGACAGACAGACAGACATAGATAGATAGACAGACAGACAAACATAGATATATAGACAGACAGACAAAGATAGATAGACAGATAGACAGACAGATAGATAGACTGATATAGACAGACAGACAGACAGACAGATATATAGATAGATAGATAGATAGATAGATAGATAGACAGACAGATATATAGATAGACAGACAGACCGACAGACAGACAGAGAGACAGAGATAAAGTATAGTTATAGATACATATACACACATACATCAGTGCTGGAAACACTGCCGACCCGATCGGTGTTTGCCAGTCAACATAGCACGGGCCGGGAAATACGTTTGCCTGCGGTCCTGTTTATATTTTATGATCATGTTTTGATTCGGGCCGGTAGAATTTATAACTTAATAAATCTTTAAACATACTCGGTTATTTTCATAATATAATTTTTGATATAATATAATTATATATATATATGCAAATGACAATTAAATTTCAAGTAACACATTTGCGATTATCCAGTAAAATTGGTTTAGGTTTTGCTCATCTTCCCGTTTCAATTAAGAGCAGCAGTGTGCAATCTCATTAAAGCAGTTCTATATTTGTTTCCACAGAAATACTATCGAAATACGATTTGTAACAGAAAATATTGACAGATGTCCATATGGCGATGCTATTGAAAACTTGTCTAATCGATAGGTATGTTCTTGCGCAAAATAAATGATTGAAATAAATAGGAAGCGAAAACAACGTATGTGAAGTTCTGTATTTATTGCATACCTTCTTTTATTTCTTTTACAAAAACGGTTTTTAATTTACCCGTAACTACACTTTCTTAAATATCTTAATCAAGCCTCCTTTCATGGATTTTCTTACCGTTAACGGCAATGTTGTGTAATGATTCAAATACGATGTAACGTAATTTGTAAATCAGGCATGACGTCAGTAATTAAAAGGTGCTAACGCCAGTAAAAAATAAAAATGGAATTCCCAATTTAAAAGTTCCGTTCCAGTTCGCACATATGTGTGATACAAGATAAATTCATGATACGGTTTCAAAATGTCTTTGTCACTATAGTAAGACTGAATAGGTATGTAATAAAATGCATACTTACTTGCACGTAGCCTCGGTTGGTGGCTTGCATCTGGTTGTTTGGATGTCAAACAAGTAATTGTATGCACACTCATAGGTTGCCATAATTCGACTGTCTAGACACATGACGAATTTGCGACAGTCTGAACAATGTGGCCGGTAAGGAACTCCATACCCGTTACATATATCATCTCGACACTCGCTCCCTGAAATATAATGAATATAGTCAGCACTCGAATGTTTACAAATATACGCATAGACATTCATACACATACACATACACATACACATACTGAGACATAGTAAACAGGTGTACATGTAATGTTATCCTGAGTGCACATTCAGTGACCGTAAGCGTTCATTTTCATTTCAACGTATTTTCGTGCTTATATCCAATTAAGCACGCTGCCATGGGTACCCACCTCAGCTATCTGGGTTGTCTGTCCAGGACAGTGGGTTACTTGTTAATTGTTAGTGGTTAGTGAGGGAGAAGAGGGTGTAGTGGCCTTACACCTACCCATTGAGGCGTTAACACTCGCTCTGGGTGGCAGCCAGTACCGGGCTACGAACCCTGTACCCCTGACAAAATAATTAAGAAAGCTTTATTAGCCATACAATTGGTACACTATCCTGTGTTTTCACGAACAATAAGAATATTAACGCTACAGTAAATCTATAAACGTTTTAAAGTTAGTTCATGCATAAATGATAATAACGGAAGCACAAAGTTATCTATTCGTGGATTAAATGTTTTTAGCGTTAATCAATAGTTTGTATTAAATACAGTTATGTGTGTGTGTGGGGGGGGGGGGGGTGTTTAAACCCCACACAAAACGGCCTATTTATTTTAATTAATAACGTCAATAAATACGAATACAGAACGGGAATCAACCCAGATACATCGGTGTTTCCTTTTATTTATTTGTTGTTGGTGTGTGTGTGGGGGGGGGGGGGGGGGGGGAGGGAGTTTTAAACTTATTTTCTATATCAAATTGTATAGTACTATCATAATAAGCTCCTTTTCTAACAATAAGTGTGCTGCATCTTGGAATCCATGACAGAGCTAATCGCAGTCAGTAGCCGCATTAATGGAAACACAGTAAACGTAATCGGACGCACCCAGACCGCAAACGCATCAATGAAAACATAGCTTAAAACAAACACCCACTCGCACAACATTAAAAAAAATTCAAATGTGCTGTAAAAAGTGTCTAAACATGACACATTTCATCGGTTAAATCTCCTTTATGATACAGGAATGGAGAAAAGTGCTGAACAGTCATGGTCTCTGTTAAATCTCCTTTATGATACAGGAATGGAGAAAAGTGCTGAACAGTCATGGTCTCTGTTTACTGCATACAGATTTCTAGTAACAATTCGGGTGCAGCTGTCTACCTTGCAATTAACTGTACCCACGTTTGTCTTAATCTCTGCATATGACATACGACTGCATATGTACAATTGAGTACCTGAGTTTGTAAAGGGCGATCGATCCTATGACCCGTCGCATCTCAACCAACACCCCGGCCCTAAGATATATGATGCTAGGAAACTTATGCCTGGTTGGATAATCTGTTGGAGTTTGTGTTGGATAATGAGTTGGATAATAAGTTGGAGTTTGTGTTGGATAATGTGTTGGAGTTTGTGTTGGATAACGTGTTGGAGTTTGTGTTGGATAATGAGTTGGAGCTCGTGTTGGATAATGTGTTGGAGTTTGTGTTCGATGAGTTCGGGCTTGTGTTGGATAATGAGTTGGAGTTTGTGTTGTTTGTGTTGGATAATGAGTTGGAGTTTGTGTTGGATAATGAGTTGAAGCTTGTGTTGGATAATGAGTTGGAGTTTGTTTTGGATAGCGAGTTGCAGCTTGCGTTAGATAATGAGTTGCAGCTTGCGTTGGATAATGAGTTGCAGCTTGCGCTGGATATGTGTTGGAGCTTTTGTTGATATAATGAAACACCTTCAAGGTTCTCTTACAGAACTCCTTCACCTACCTTTTTACAGAAGAATCTGAGATACATATATATAGTTGAGCGACATGTTTTCAAATATGTTATTGAAACTCGCCTCTGGTTGGATAAGGTGTCGGGGCTCTTGTTGGATATCTTGTTGGGTAACGTGTTGGAGCCATTGTTGGATATCTTGTCGGATAACGTGTTGGAGCCATTGTTGGATATCTTGTTGGGTAACGTGTGGGAGCCATTGTTGGATATCTTGTTGGGTAACGTGTTGGAGCCATTGTTGGATATCTTGTCGGATAACGTGTTGGAGCCATTGTTGGATATCTTGTTGGGTAACGTGTTGGATATCTTGTTGGGTAACGTGTTGGAGCCATTGTTGGATATCTTGTCGGATAACGTGTTGGAGCCATTGTTGGATATCTTGTTGGGTAACGTGTTGGAGCCATTGTTGGATATCTTGTCGGAGCTCTTGTCGGATAACGTGTTGGATATGATCTGTCGAATATAACATAAAATATACAAGTATATTAAACAGAATTTTCTCATGATTCAGTAAAATTTCAAATACTCATTACAAACACAAGTATAAAATGGAATTAATATTTTATTAAATGACAAGTAACAGATTTACGATTCTCTAGTATAACTGGGTTAGGTTTTACTCATCTTTCCGTTTCAATTTATGAGAAGCATTGCGCAATCTCATTGAAGCAATTCTATAGTTGTTGCCAGAGAAATACTATCTAAATACGATTTACAACAGAAAATATTTGACAGATGTCTGTATGGCGATGTTCTTGAAGATTGGCCTAATCACGTTTGCTAACCCTGTATAAACAGATCTTGTAATCGTTTCCGTAATAATGATAAAAAAAGGGAATGACCCTACACCCTTATTTTGCCAGACTATAAAAACAAAGTTTTATTTAACACTTTTTAAACAAGTATAGCCCATTTATTGTTATTGGAGAACAAAACTAAATCACTTAACATCATATCATAATATATATTTATATTTTAATTCCTGTTGTCATATTTTATTATTTTCACATATACAAAATCGTGCTGATCAGTCTACCAACACCGAAAAACACAGAAGAAAAACTTTATGGAGATCAGAAATGCCTCCGTGTCACTGTGAGATTCATCCTGGCAGCAAACATCTCCCTGTGATATCATTATAAGAAGGAACGAAAAGAAGAAGAGTCTACTTTACACCAAGTAACTGCTTACAACACTTCTAATGCACCTTTTCTACTGATGGTCCCTGAATAAACTGACTCACAGCCGTAACTCGACAGCCACCAGATCACATAGCGTTCGCAAACGACTCTGGATTGAATACAAAATAATAAAAATGCCTTACCTAAGGAACTAGAATTATTTAATAAAATAAAATGTATATTTACTTGCACGTAGCTTCGGCCGGTGGCTTGCATCTGTGTGTTCGGGTGTCAAACAAGTAATTGTATGCACAGTCATAGGTTGCCGTAATACGACCGTCTGAACACGTGACGTATCTGCGACAGTCTGAACAATGTGGCCGGTAAGGAACTCCATACCCGAAACAGATATCATCTCGACACTCGCTCCCTGAAATATAATGAATATAGTCATCAAGAAGAAAATAGGTATTTTACCAGTTTCTCCACAAAGCGTATACACAGGTGTATTTTTCCTCATTTTAAAACGTTTTAACAAAATTACTTTGTAAACGTTTTAATGTAATAACATACTAAAATCACTATTGAGATTTGTGGTCTGAAATTAAGAGTATAGGGGCATCAGCTCATTTAGTAGACATTCCTAAGTGTGTCTTGCTGATGATATTGTTACATATTTACATTAGCTGAACAAAATTGTGATTTGTGATAAGTAGTTTTTAAGAGAACTGTTCTAGAAAACAGACGACATGGTCTTATCAACACAGAACTGAGTTGTAATTACTTAGTGTTAAAGAGTTTGGATTATTCTGCTACATGGTTTCATCTTTTACTAGACACACGTCACGAATTCAGGTCTTATATTTTATTACGAGACCGAAAATAATGTGGGTTGACTGGTTTCGTACATTCAAGGAACTCACAACGCCAGGCTGTCCTTTGGACTCGATCCGACTAACTGAAGGCTGTCCTAAGCGAGAAACATCTTCAAGGTTCTCTTACAGAACTCATTGACCTACCTTTTTACAGAAGAATCTGAGATACATGTATAGTTTAGCGACATATTTTCAAATCTGTTACTGAAACTTGCCTTTGGTTGGATAAGGTGTCGGAGCTCTTGTTGGATACCGTGTTGGAGCTCTTGTTGGATATCTGGTTGGATAACGTGTTGGAGCTCTTGTTGGATAACGTGTTGGAGCCATTGTTGGATATCTTGTTGGGTAACGTGTTGGAGCCATTGTTGGATATCTTGTTGGGTAACGTGTTGGAGCCATTGTTGGATATCTTGTTGGGTAACGTGTTGGAGCCATTGTTGGATATCTTGTTGGGTAACGTGTTGGAGCCATTGTTGGATATCTTGTTGGGTAACGTGTCGGAGCCATTGTTGGATATCTTGTTGGATAACGTGTCGGGGCTACTGTTGGATATCTTGTTGGGTAACGTGTCGGAGCTATTGTTGGATATCTTGTCGGGTAACGTGTCGGAGCTCTTGTTGGATAACGTGTTGGATGTGGCGTCTGGTATGATCTGTGGAATACAATATTAAATATATAAGTATATGTCACAGACCTCCCTATTTAATAACTCAGTTGCAAAAATAAGACGGAAATGTATTTAAATATATACATAAATAAATTTGCTGGATAATGTGTTGGAGCTTGTGTTGGATAATGAGTTATAACGTTTGTAGTCTTTCATTGTTAACGTGTCTGGTATGATCTGTGGAATATTTATCAATTATTGACCGTCATTGAGGGCCGTTGGCCTCGGTCAATATCAATTTCTTCGGTCCATAAAACATGATATTGCCCGAAATGTGGTCAATCATTGTTTTATTACATAATGTCATCCATAAGACTCGTACATTCCTGCTTTCTTTATCCGAATAGAAATACGCCGACGCTTATAATTTCCCGCATTGCGCTAAAACTGATGGGATTTAGTGACTCACGTAATCCTATGACGTTGTATGACACGCAGAGGAATGCGGAAATAAACAGTTGAAACATTACCAAGACAAAAAATCTAATTCAAGACATTATAACCAGCAAGAGTGCCAAAATCATATTAATAGCAAAATAAAACACAAAATGTTATAAATCTGAACATACATTTATACTGAACAGTTACCGATTACCTTCAAATGCATTTTTTATTTGTAACGTAAACCTTGAGAGTGCCGATTCCAACTTCATTTTGATGTATCATGTACGTTTCTAAATCTGCGAGATATATCCATACACAATTTGACGATTACTGACCTTGTTTTTGTCATATTTTCGGAATTAAACTCGGTATGACTAAGTATGTTATCGTTTTGCGAAAGGACAGCAACGCGTTTTGTCACAAGTTTGTGCTTGTTTACATCAGAATTAGCAGTTGACGTTGCATTACGTTACCTACTCATTTATTGGATAGAATTTTGTCTCATCTTTATTTTCATTGGTCAGGGCAATATCACTTTTGATGGACCGGTGAGACCGTCTTAAGGAAATATCACTATTTACGGACGGTCATGTGACTGGATTTTGACCAATAAGAATACTTATTAAATACATAGCAATGAAATGTATAGATCTACGGAAACTATAAAAGTCATATCCGGTGAAAAGTCATATTTTCACTGTATTTTAGTTACAGTGAAAATATAGAAGTCTTATTTACTTTTTTGTAAAAGTGCACGATTAAATTATCTCCCTTTGTCTCGGTTCTTCGTATTTAAATTTGATGATTACCAATGCATCTGATCGTATTTGAAAAATAAAAAATGTAATTTAAACAACTGTACCTATAAAAACGGGATACGAAGTGCAATTACGATAAAATATATAAAACAAATTGAATACGAAGCTAAATAATGATGACACAATGTAGTGTCATCGAGTTTAAGTGTAAGAATTTAACGGCGTTCGACTCGTTTTGTTTTTGTGGGAGTTTTTAAAGGATCGCTTTGTCAGGTATGTTAGTTTTATTTAGTTAATATTGTTAAATAAATGTTAATAAAGATAAATTTTAATCAAGTTTCTTTTTAAAAGTCTATGGTAAAGTAAATTTTCTGGCAAAGTTCCATAGGAAGAAATATATCATGACGTTACGTGTTTTCGATAGGATAAGTGAAAGATATTACCAAAGAGCGAAAGATATTGTCAAAAATTAGGAAATATGTATATAATAAATAGACCATTTCATGGTCTTTTTCCGAATACGATTTTTATGTCAACGAGTGATGTGTGAAAACCATATTTTTACTCATTGCTTCGCAATTCGTGAAAATATGGTTTTCACACATCACTCGTTGACATAAAAATCGTATTCGGAAAAAAACATGAAATAGCCTCTATATATTTTCATTATGTAATAAAGCATAAAATATACAAGTATATTAAACAAAATTCACTCTTGAATAACTAAATTTTCAAAAAGATTTAAAACTTGTCAAAATACATTTCAACATTAATTTCTAATAAAATCAGCTTGTAAATATAACTAATCTAATAATACTTTATTATGCATTATACCTAATAGCCCTTGAGCACATAATATATACAAATATACAGACATAAAATACAATTGTTAAAATACAATTTCGTGTCACAAACTTAAAATAAAATTCTGTTAATCTAACCATCTTACTATTCTTTCATTGTTATTTACCAATCCTGTAAATTTGTGAATACTAGCTTTATTTTTTATAATAATGTGGCATATAATGTCTGGTAGATATATTATGTAGACAGGAAAAACAAGTATAAAATTGAATTCATTTTTAATTAAATTACAAGTAACAGATTTACGATTCTCCAGCATAATTGGGTTAGGTTTTGCTCATCTTTCCGTTTCAATTTATGAGAAGCATGGCGCAATTTCATTGAAGCAATTCAATATTTGTTTCTACAGAAATATTATCTAAATACGATTTATAACAGAAAATATTGAACAGATGTCTGTATGGTACTGCTCTTGAAGATTGGTATAATCGCGCTTGCTAACCCTGTTTAATCATATCTTATAATCGTTACCATAATAATGAGAGAAAGGCCATTTCATTTCCTACACCCTCATATTGCTAGACTATATAAAACACAGTATTATTTACAACAAAACCATATCACTTAAATTTCGTGTTGTCCCCTTTTACAATATTTAACCGCAATTTAATAATTATTTAATGTTTATGTATAATCAAACGATATCTACCTAAGTCGCCATATCTAAATCGTCCTGAGTAGTCTACACTAATTAACCGTTTACACAATTTCAAACGCATCCTTTCTATCGATGTTCCCTAAATACCGTCACCCTCCCCCCCCCCCCCCCCACCCCCACCCCCCACTCCCACCCACCCCGAGTCGCGGCCGTAACTTAACAGCGTCGGGTAATCACTCTGGCTTGAACAGTGTCATACCTTTTCATATCAGAGTACAAATATGCCTTAGCCAAGGGACTAAAATTATTTA